>NW_020218717.1:0-4716 GCF_003070985.1 Temnothorax curvispinosus | reverse complement strand
AATACTACCACTATTTGTTTTTTCGAGGTAACAATATATACACTACTATGCGTGTACTTGGCGCCTTTCTTTACCTTTTTTTTAAATAGTATTAACTGTGACAAAGTTGTAAGATTTTTATGTAACATATATAGCTGAGAAAGCTAATAAATATCAATCATCATCATCATCTCTCTCTCTCTCTCTTGTTTTATCATAAATGGAACTTTTCAAGCTTTAAAATGAGATGTCAATGATTACTCTACAATTGATAGTTTCGAAGATATAAACGTTCAAAGTGTGACATGTTTTCGTTTCATCGTCGCGTTCCATTGTTTCATCCGTGGGTACCCCCCCTTCCGCGGAGAAAGACGTAGTTCTACGTCAAAAGGGCGAAACACCATGCCGCTCGCCAAAATCGGGAGGGGCGGACAGCTTGCGCGAGCTCGAACAGTGAAGCTAAAGCGCTGGAATATTCCACTGAATATTTGATCGCCTATAGCAATACTATTTGTTAATAAGCTGCCTGCAACGAATATGCAGTTAAAATTAACAGAGATATTGCGAGCGACCCAACTGGCCAAATTTTATTGATTTACAACGCTATGCAGTTATTTGCGAAAGAAATCGAGACAATGACACGCGCGCTAGCGAACTACGATTACGCGAATATCTTCGCCGCGAACGTGCCCATGTGACGAGCGGACGAGAAATATCACGCGAAGGGCGCGCGCCGATTATTCCTCGACGTAATGTCCAGACGGACAAGGCGATTATCTACGATTATTATTATTGAGACGAGCGAAAAGTTGGCGGTATTATCTAAACGCGAAGAAAAAAGAAATTATCCGGCTCGAAGGACCAATGCTCGGGGAGGTGTGAGGCGCTCCCCGGATTCGCGAAAGTTCTATCGAAACTCGAAGGACCAGAGGGACCGTTCCCTCACGAGGTTTAAACGTAATGCAAACGAGCAAAGTAACAATTAAGCGACTCACCGGATCGTTGCCCGTCACCCTTCTGTGGTGGTGCTTTCTCCTTCGATCTCGTCCTTCAGGTGGTTGGCGAGTTCTTGAGCGTACAAGCGTGCAAGCAAACGGGAGGAGCAGTGCAGGCAAGGGTTGAGGCAGGCAAGCAGGCAGGCTACCACCCCAGGATGCTCGGATCTCCAGGGGTAGGCACGAGGGAGGGGTGCAAAAATGCACTGTCCGGCTCCCCCCGGGTCGTTGGTACTCCCACCGGGTTTATCAGAATCTATAAGCGACGGGCAAGGAAATTCGGATTCATTACGACCGGTGTTGACCCCGGGCACAGGAGGAAGCCCTGCTACCGGGAAGACAAATCCGGACGGACTTCAATGAAGTAAGAACTACCAAGGAGATTGACCCAATAACGCCTGTGTCTACGTGTCCCACGGATTTCGCGGACACACCGGGTTGTTTACTTACTATTGACAAAAATTTGGAGACGGAAACCGCAGATAAAATCGAGGAAGAGGTCAGGTTCGCACCCGAAAATATGCCGGATCGAGCTATAATTTTAGCTAGAAAAATTCTAAGCCGTGCTGTTGGATCCCGTTCTAGCTCTCCGGAAAAGGAAGTTACACCATCTTTCGCCTTTTCGAATCTCTCGGGACGTACTCCATTCCCTGGTTTCGGACTGGAGACGGAGCACATTGAGATTATCAATTCACATTCACATCAGCACATGATTCACTGTCTGTCAGAAGAACTAGAGGTGCGATCTTGCCTAGCCTGGAGGCTTGGCTTGATAGACGATTCGGGTTCCTGACCTTTTGAGTCACCCAACTTTTAACGGGACACAGTTGTTTTGGGGCCTTCCTCCACAGGATTGGGAAAGAAGAGTCCCCGATCTGCCGCTACTGCGATAACAACGTACCTGATACCTCCGAACATACCCTGTCGGAGTGTGACCGATAGGGTTTGGAGCGCGGCGAGATGACAGTGACCCTCGGTCAGGACCTGTCCCTGGCGACCGTCATTAAGGAATTGTAGCTCGCGCGAATGTTGGAGAGCCTTCTCGACCTTCGCGGAGAGAGTGATGAGCCGCAAGGAGGAGGACGAGAGGCTCAGGGAGAGACAACGACAACACCAGAATAATGCGGCGGAAGACGATGATCCCGATCTTCCGCCTTGACTGTATTTTACTTGCGAGATTTTATTGTAACTGGCGTTCTGCGTATTGTGAATCTTATTATTACTTTTGGTGTTATGCGGCGTGGGTCATTCGCGGGCTCTTCTGGGCGTCTTTTGGGGGGGCGTGCGCCTGTCGTTCTTTGGGCCGTTTCCCTCTCGGGGTCCGGTGCGTCTCCTTCGGCGACGTTCCCGGATCTCGGGGGGGGATCTTGGCTTTGGGGCGGCCGGCGCTCGCTGCCTCTGGGATGCCTGGGACTATACGTCTTTCCTGCGAATCACTTGTATCTTGTACCGGGTCGCCCGGTCGTGGGTCCGCTACCTGCTGCTTTTTGGCTCTGGCCTCATTGCTCGGCAATGGGTTCCACGAGCCTTTTGTGGTGTCGGGGCGCGGTTGGTCGTCCCCTGGGGGGTCGCTAGGCCTGGGACGAGGTTGCATTCTTTTCGCTCCTTTCACCGGTTCTTTGGATCGATGAGGGTGAGCGCCTCTGTTATCGCCGGGCACTGCGGCATTACTCGGCCAGAGTTGGGAGACCTGGTGGTCCCTTTGCGCGGGCGGATCAAATCTCTTAGTAGTTTGATTCGTGAATTTGGTGGTGGGTTGTCTGTTTTTTGCGGACGGATCAATATTGATTCGTGTATATTTGTGATGTAAAATTCCTCATCCGGATGGGGAATTTCTGTTAGTTTGGTCCTTCGTCCTCCTTGCTATGGGAGCGCGTTTCCCTGGAGTAAGGGTCTCGTAGCCGAAGAGATCCCACAATGATATGGCTGCCCGCATCTACTATCATGCGGTTTCTCCAAGGCGGTCAAATGATGACACTTGTGTCAATTTCACTCGACTAGAGATCCCCTTCTCTGGGGTTCGCGTTTCCCATAACGGTAATCCTCTCGTTGGTCTTTGTTTGGTTTACGTCCTTATTGTCGCCTCTGCGTGAGGACTGTTAGGTGATGTGAAGTGTATCTCTGGTGATCCATGTCACGTGACTTGTGTCCTATGTGCTTTGTTTAGGGAAGAGGTTTTTTAGTGGGTGCAAGCCCCACATATCCTGACAGCCGGGGTCAGGAATGCGCGAGGCATTTTTCCTCTCCCCACGAAAACAAAAAAAAAACCCCAAAAATCAAAAAAAGCAAGCAGGCAGGATCCTCAGCAGTCTTTCGAGGCTGTCGGATACCGGGGAGCTCTTCGGGGCTTGCGAGGAAGGCGCCCTCTATAATAATCACCCGGTTCTGCGGAGCCATGATGACCCCCCAAGAATCAGTGGCGGCTCTTCGGAGGCGCGACTGACACGGGTATGGCAAACCCGGGGCACCTGAGCTCGGGCAGGCTGGGCTCGTAAGTCTCGAAAGACAACCAGCCTAGGGAAAGGCGACCCCGAAATCAAACCAATTCCTTTTTAAATATATGATAGACAAAAGAAAACGGATAGACTTATCACCCCAGAATGTTCGGACATCCAGGGGTCGGCAAGGGGAGGGTATTGTCCCAGCTCTCCCCCTGTCGTCATCAAACGATGGGCCAGCCGTCGGGTTGGGAGCGAGCTCGACGGTGAAAAGAGCGATCGCTTCAGACATGGAGTGAGAGGTGGTGTGAGACTCTGACGAGGGAGATAGCGAGTGTAATAAAATTGAAAGACGGGTGGAAGTTCACATGAAGGGGACCGACTCTTTGTCGACTCTGCAGCTGGTGAATAAAGTAATAGATCATCTCTATGACCACGAGAGGGATGATGAACTCGAGATAAAGGCCCACCACGAGACAGTATACCGCATTGCGCAGGCACTGCAGAACCGGATTGAAACAGATAAGAGGCAGTATAATCAGAAGGTATAAGGTACTCAGCAAAAGTGTACTCAAGCAAGCGGATGCACTTAAGGTTGTATGACCCCTTAGAAGAAAAAATGCCAAATTCTTCAAATTTTGTCAGGTGATGAGTATTATAATAATAAAGCATTGTGCCAAGTTTGAACAAGTTTGCGAGGCCCGTTCAAAAGTTATAACAATTTGAATTTAACATGGGCTCTTATGGGAATTCATCAAGTTTCACTGTTTTTTCAACTTTATTTGAGAAATTAATATCGAAGAAAATGTGGCATCCTTTTAAAACTTTGCAGCAATATTAATAAACATCTTACAAACAAATTAGAACCAAAAAAATTATGACTTCGAGGATATTTTCTGAAATATTGAATAAAAACCAAACACAGAAAACAGTCTCGCTTGGTCTCACTGAACTCGTAAGTACAGAGATCCGGCAACAGCGCACTATGACGTCACATTAGAACCTCTCTCTCCGTCACTCTCCGTAAAGGATAACAAATACTACAGAGGTCCGTTACTTTTTGCAATAGAGCCTCCTGTGTATCGAAAGTGTGCTCTGAGCACGTGTAATATACAGACGCATCGTTTGAGGTTAGTTTTCGCTTGCGCTACGAAAATGCCGAAAGTAAAACGTTACATGTGGAAAGGAAAAGTTGTCACTGAAAAAGTGTACAATCAACGGTTAGCACAGATAAATACTGGGAAACGTAATTTGAAAACACGAGTCAAAACCACACCAGATGATTGTAACAATTCCATGGCACA
>NW_020218716.1:29345-40751 GCF_003070985.1 Temnothorax curvispinosus | reverse complement strand
AGTAGAGAATCTGCAAAATATTTGTTGATATGCGTATCGTTCTTTTAATTTTAAATTTTCGACAAACAATTTGTATGTACCCATCTGTCGTCAGTGCATAAAGTGATAGAATTTGCAGGTTTCTTAGAGTACTGTTGAAGAAGATTGTAACGATATGGAAGGGAAACTATTGGTATATATAATAGGTTTATACAGTAATGTATTATAAAAAAAACTACCGTTTAACTAAATAAATAAATATTAATAAGAGTAATTCATTGCAAATTATTTATAAACTGCGCTGAAACCTCGTTAAGGCTCCTGGTCCATGAGCTGAGAACTTTGTGTTGACGGTGGCGACGTACCGTCGCGGTAGAAATAAGAACTCTCTCCAATGGAGAATAAGCGATAAATGTTGAGAATTGACACATTGCGAATTCTTGGGTAGTATTTCCAAATAAAATGATATATGCTTAAAATAACATTACAGATCACTTCAGCACACTTCGAAAATACTTCGAGTTGAAGTTAAATCTACCCCTTTCCCGTGACAGTTAATAAACAGCCGTAAAATAAATGTAATACGAAATCTAGTCATGGCGCGCCTGCGCACAAGCCTACATCGCATCACATTTGTTTTACGGCTGTTTAATTATTAACTGTCAAGGGAAAGGGGTAGATTTAACTTCAACTCGAAGTATTTTCGAAGTGTGCTGAAGTGATTTGTAGTGTTATTCCTAAGCAAATAACTTTTTATTTGGAAGTACCACGCAAGAATTTTCAACGTGTCGTTTTCTCGCTTCTGACGTCACAATTCAACATGGCCGCGGCAGGTACCCAGGAGCCTTAAATGCTTTTCGCGCCGCATCGATTTTTTCGTTAGTCAGCAAGTATCTAATAAGCGCGTTTGTTTGTCGTAAAGCTTTTTCTCTTTGACTTTGATAGAACCCTTATGGAAAAATACACTCAACTTTTGGTGTTAACCGTTAAAAAAACACCATAGAAAAACCCTTAAAATTAAATGTGATTTCGGACTGCCAATTAAAGGTTAACCATCATTTAAAGGTTAACCTTAAATTGGCGGTCCGAAATTACACCCAACTTTAAGAGTTCTTCTTTGGATGATGGTTAACCTTCAAGTGATAGTTAACCTTTAATTAATGGTTAATCCTTAAAAATGACGATATGAACCTTAAAAATATGAACCCTCAAATGAGAGTAACACCCAAAGAGAATAAACTCCATATTTAAATGTTCTCAATTTGCTTCCGCCGATAATACATACTCGCAAAAGAGGACATCACCACACACTATGCAAAGTATATATATATATATATATATATATATATATATATATACAGGGTGTTCTAAAAAAGGGGGGCCAAAATTTAGGGAGATATTCCTCACACCTAAAGGATGAAAAAATGTTATATGAACATGGGTGCGGAAACCCATTTTATTTTTGCCTGGTTTTTTTTCTGAGTATGCGACGTTACGGCTAAATGAGGTAGTGACCTTATTTTCCAGGCAACTCAGTCACTTTAAAAACAAATGTAAATAAACCTACTGATTAAACGATAACCCTTCCATCCCTCTAACTACTTTTGACTATTTTACCCCTATTACTTCCGAATTAGCCGATTTATCGGCGAATTTGAAATAATCTCTATTACTTCGAGTTAGCTGACTCGTCGGTGAACTCGAGGTATCTATTACTTCGAATTAGCTGACTCGTCGGTTGACTCGAGGTATTCTTTTAATTTCTTTAATCTTCAAAACCCGAGATGATTTCCCCGCAGTCGGCGGATTTTAATATTTAACAATCCGCTAACTTTCCTGATAGCACAGTGTCAGTTGGTGCCGTCATGATGCCGTCGTGGTGCTGTTAATATACACGAATTTCGTGCATATTACCAACTGACACTATGCTATCAGGGTTGTAGTGGATTCGGCCGGTCCTACCCGCAAGAAGTCGCGAAACGCCGCGAAACACGAAAGACGTCGTCAAAACAAGCGGGCGCGAAGGGAGGTCGAAAACCAAGGATCGGAATTCCCCTAGGAACAAGATAAAGCCGGTCCTCCGCGACTCGCCACTTCGCCCCCTCCACCAGCTCTTCCGGAGAAACCGTCGTCGCCGCCTCCTCCTAATCCGCCTTCTCGCCCTGTTTGTCGCGTGGCCCCTTTCCGCGTGCTCCCCGATACCCCCGATCCTACCCGCCTGCTCGAACCTTCATATTCCGCGGTTCGCCCCGGGAAACTTCCCAATTCCCCCTCCTCCGCGGCTTCCAGAGGACCATCCCCGACTCCGTCAACCGCCTTGACCGTTGTAAATCTCGAGGAAGTAGACAAACCCGAGGTGATAACCTTGGAATAATAATTATAAAATACATTTTATTTATTTTAATTCTTATATGTTTCGCCTCGATAGAAAATTTCATTAAATGTACCTACGCAAATCGTCCAGAATCCGCACAATGTACAACAACCGTTTACACAAACTCTCTTTTGTTTTATTATATACATATACACGTTTTACACTAACGCCTAGTTTATAATTATTTTATTTTTTTTATACTAAATAACCCTTTTTGTGTCAAATAAATATAAGTATTTATGTTAAAGACATCTCCATTCTTTCTTTAATTTAAGACCTCACCCTCAGTACCATCCTCTTCTCAAAATCGCACGAGGTCCGATCCTGAGTTAAAGGAATTGAATTCCCTGACTCAAAAGAGGACCGACGATTGCACCGCTCACGGAAGCCATCCTACCGTCCCTACGGACGTTGACCCTTCCTGAGCCATTGAAAGTGCGTTCGGCTCGCGCCACGCGCCTCAGAGCGTGTACCTGCGAGCGATATTCTTAAGCGTCTAGTTGTGTCCTTCCTTACCCCGATCCCTCTGATTAGTCTTTCCTTTGCTTTTTAGATTTTCTTATCCTAATCCCGAGGTTGGACGTGTTTGTTTTCTCTATCCCGGTAGACGGGGCTACCGTCACCGTCTTAAAGGATCGACAAGTCGATCCAAAAACGAAAACATGCGATGGTACATTATCGCTAGGACCCGACGAGGTCGGACCGATAGGAAGAGCCGAGAACTCTCCATTCTCGAGACCTTATCGTGAAGAGCTGTGATCTCCTGCTTTAGTTTCGCGATTTCGATGTTCTTCAAGGATTCCTGCCTACAGATTTCCTCCTCGCGTTTAAAGGCGCGGCGTTGTGCAATAAGGTTCGCCTTTTGCAGTTTTAGTGAGGAAATATCCCCAGACAAATCTAGTCGATCAGAAAGAATTGCAATAATCTCGGCAACGTTATTCAGTTCGTTCCTGAGAAATGCGCTCAATTTTCTGTAACCTCTTGTTTTTTACCCGAATCCTGTGCATCTTGTCCACACATTCAGACGCAAACTTGGACAACTTTTCCGTGTCGAGTTCACGCAATGTATTTGCAGCTACTACTTTAATATGAGTTTCAACATCTAATGGGAATTCCGCCGTGGGAACTATACCTCCGCCACCGACCCTGATCGTTTTCGATTTCTTGTTGGGGAGCTTGGCCAGAGGCGAGATATCCTCTGAATGTGGAGACGTCTCCGCTTTCCTTTTCTCCCTTTTATACAAGGTCGTTGAGAAGGTTTCTTCTTCAGATTCCCCTTCCGAATCCGGAATCACAATAGTCTCCTCAATAAGCGTACGATCCGTTTCCTCAAAATAATCCCCGTCAAGAATGGACCTTGTCAATCCAGCAAACTCCATCTTTAACAGATCAGTAACTTCCGCGGTAGTCGTTTCCATATCGGCGCCCGTGGGCAACGCCGATATTGGCTCTTCGCTGAGTTGCGACAGGACGGAGTCAGGGACAATAGGCCGGCCCTGCCGATCGTCCACGGTAATTGGTTCACCACCAGCGCCCGTAGGCAACGTCGATGGTGGCTCTTCGTATGATGACGACACGTCACTCCCAGGGACGAGAGGGGTAACGCGCCGATCACTGAGGTTTCGAACCCCCTGTGATGGTAAAGACTCTTCTTCTCGGTCTGACATATTCATAATAATAATAATTGGTTTTTTATTGGGGTGACCTTTCCCTAGGACGTAGCCCACGCGAGACACATTTCGCCCAAAATGTATTCGCGAATTAATCGAAGGAAGAAAAAGTTGATATCCCGCGCCGACGGGAAAAAGCATCTTCTGTGGACAAAATTCGACCGACGATCGAATTCTTAACGGATTTAAAAAATTTTTTTTAATTTGTTGGTAATTGAACAGGCTGTAAGTATGTTGTGCGTAAATTTTAATTACGGTTCAAATTAAAGATGGCGGAACCAATAAAGTGGACATAAAATATCAAAACTGCGCGATTGCAATTGAATTCGTAACAAAACGTGTAAGTATCTACGTAATAATGTTATTATGTGTTTGTATAGTCGATTACAAATCTGTAGGTTGAATTTAAAAAAAAATGGCGAATCCAAAATGGCGGAAAACTACAAATAACACCAGAATTTGTACCATTTATATTTGCAATATATTAAATAATTATTAATTAGATACAATCATGTGTGCGATAGTATAAATTTAGAGTCATATCATTTCTATATACACTTTTGTTTTTGTTGATTATTTAGCAGGATCGTGTAGTTTCGGGAACCTTGCGAATAAGATTGAGCAAGTAAAAGATATACTGGAATATATTTCAAACAGTACAAAAACGTAAACTCGAACTTAGACTTTTGTCGAACTGAACATGAGTAACTGCTTGTACAACGACGTGCTGCTTACTGCGGCGTGCGCGACTGACAAGAGAGGCGAGCCGGGGGAGAAAAAACAAAACGTTAACGCATGCACGGTCGCTGTTGCCTCTATAATAATAACGGCGTGAAGCGTGCCAAGCTTAAAGGTCATTTCACGGTGACAATCCAACAACTTTATTGTTACTTAGAGATCATTTTTCATTTAATAGGAACGCGCGCGCGCTAAGTATGTAAATGTATATATTTATTGTTCTTCGCAGATATTGAGATATTCGTATCATATATTCATCCCTCTAATTATCAACAAGACCATTATTTTTTAAGAAGGTAAAACAAGTCAATTTTTTTAATCAACAAAGACATTTAATATAACTGTTATAACGAATATACAATAAACTTAATAAAACTTGCAATTCCAAACACATGGCTGTGCGCGCACACATGTATATGCAATTATATTTTTAGAATCTAACTTTTCAAATCTGAGTTTCTAATAAACTTTTAAAATCCAACTTTCTTATTAATCTAGATTAGATTACTTCTTCGGTAATTCAACTTTCGACTTGAATATTCGACCATTGCGCTGATTGCGTGCGAGACAGTAAACGAGTGAACATTGTTGATAAGACAAACTCAACAGTTGTGTCTGCTGAACGCTATTACAGGCTGAGCCAGTTCTGGAGCTGAAGTTTGCTTCCTACACATAATAAAATATAATTTTTTATGTCGTATAATTAATAAGAAATAATTGATCGCACAATTTTATTCTATATGCACCTTGGGATAAAGATATAGAAGATTACAATACGTTAAATCGGGCAAAACAACTTCGCTTGGAAACTCGAGACTATCTCCTTAATCGGTCGATTCTTTTCATCCGGATATGGAACTAATCTTCTAAGGTCGGGATCAAGACACCTCGGTAGTTCTTCGGGTCTGGGACTGAGATCCAATTTCAATATCTCTGGTAAGGATTTTAATCGTTTCAAGTTGGAACCAGGTCTTCGTAGTTCAACCAAAAGCTTATAAAGATCTTCATCGCAAAGTCGTTCGCTTTCCTGCTTGAAGAAGCTCGAGACTGTTAAAGTAATGGGCCTATAAGAATATCAAGATGTTAGTTAAGCCTTTCTATCAGTGCTATCCGTATCACCACCGCCTTCGATTACACCAGACAGATGAATTGCAGTCCACGCGAGAGGCATTCTATAACGACCCAGGCGTTCGCACGCAGCAGCGGCGGCAGCTCTGACCTATACGGAAATAAATAAGACAATAATATGAAAAATTGCCATTTTGAATGCACCAGTATTATTTTAACATTTTATTACCTTATCTTTATTTTTATCTTTACGTAAATATGGTTCGGCACACTCCGATATATCGCCCTGCAATACTTTCTCGAGCCGTACGACAAGAAACAAATCGGGAGTGGGTTTATTGATGCTCAAAACGCAACTTCTAGCTAAAGTACTTGCTATAAGCGATGTGTCCTCCAAGCATTCTTTTCAATCCCTCTGAATTCATATCGACGTAGAAATTTTCAGACACCTGAAATATAACAATTTGTAATTAGCATTATGCATCCTTGAAGTTGTAATTTCAATGATAAAAAATATCATACCTTTTTCTTTTCTCTGGCATCGTATAATGCGAGACTCGTGAATATTGACTCCACTTCTAGTTCTAACTTTAATTGCAGACATTTTACGAGAATTTTATGAGCAAAAGGTTCTGTAGGTTAGGTTGCTGATTTCTTGCCAGTCTTGTCACTCGTCGTCAGGAGAAGTATGTGCACTATATTGCACTATAGTGCAGAAATTAAAACGAAATATTGACCTTTAATTAATTTTTATTAGAATACAGTTGTTTTCTAAATAATAAAAATTATATCGACACTTTATCCAAATGATTCTGGAGCGATTGGATTAAAAAATAATATTTTTTAGATACTTTCTGCTAATTATACGCTTAATTGATTTTAATTAATTGTGATTATTTTATGGTTTTCCAAACTCTGAAAAGTTTTTTCCAAATATCTCCAAATGATTTCCAAACGATTGGGTAAAATAATTTTCAATAATTTTTAATTCGTTTGCCAACTATACGTCGGTCACATACGCATGCTCAGTGGCCGCACGCGCATGCTCAATGGCCGCACGCGCATGCAAAACTGCGCCAATTTGAAATATGTATTTTATAAAACAAATAAAGCGCGACAATGTCGTTACTGTCAGATGCCACGAAATTGCACGCCACCTCGCCACGCAATGTTAGGGCTGATAGAATTCGGACATTTGACATATAGTCAGGATAAGTTAATAGATTTTTTGATTCAGCATGGTGTCCTAACAGCTACAATTAAATGTAGTGAATGTGGTAGTGATATTAATATTGATAAAGAAACATTAATGTACCGATGTAGAAAACGGTACTACGTAAAAAATGAGCACAAGAAGCGTGTTTCGAAGTAGTGCAATTTTAAGAAAAGTGGCAAAGCTGGTACTTGGTTCGGGAAAAGTCATCTTAACGTGGCAACAATATGCAAAATTGTTGCCTGTTTTTTAATGTTGAGACATCCAAGTCAAGATGACACACAAGATGAAACTGGCGTTTCGTCGCCGACCACGATTGTTGACTGTTTCAATTTTTGCCGAGAGGTAATTATATTTTATTATATTTTCATAAATACACACACACACACACACACACACACACACATGTAAAATGTATGAAACAAAATATTAATAATATAATATTATTTCTTCCTGCAGGCCTGTGTGTTCTGAGCTGAAGAACATAGTGAGAAACTTGGTGACCCAGGATGCACAGTAGAAATCGATGAAGCAAAAATTGGAAAAAGAAAATACAATCGTGGTCGGCTCATAACAGGTCACTGGATTTTCGGAGGATATGAGCAAGGCACAAAAAAGATTTTTATCGTGCCAGTACAGGATTGAACTGAAAAGACACTTCTGGCGTGTATTAAGGAGTGGATATTGCCAGGCACTACCATCGTGTCAGATTGTTGGAAGTCCTATAATTGTTTGAACAATGAAGGTTTCCAACATCTGACAGTAAACCACTCCTACAACTTCGTCGATCCTGAAACTGGTGAGAACTTTTTGCCATAGTTAACTATATTATTATTAAAGAAAATTAATATTTTTAATATTAATATTTTTAACTCCATTTACAACAGGCTACAGTTTACAATAGAAATTAGTAATAACAACACCCTTAATTTTCTCGACACCACGATAATAGCTGCCAATGAAAGACTGATATTTGACTGGTATCACAAACCGACCTTTTCTGGACGATATCTCAGCTTCTTTTCCAGCCATCCAAACAGCCAAAAGAGGAAAGTAGCTATGGGTTTAATTGACAGGGCTTTCAGGCTATCCCATCCTAGTTTCCACCAAAAAAATCTGTCTCTGGCCATCACTCTCTTACTCGAGAATGGCTATCCATTGGACTTCGTTTTCGCGATAATTGTGAAAAAGCTCAGTTCTCTTTTAAAAAAATCTATCTTGGGGCCTCTGAACGATGAAGAGCCAAGCAGTAGGTCTTATCTGTTTGTTCCGTACGTAAAAAATATATCAGAAAATTCACTCATCTCGCCAGTACTATGGATAAAAAACTGAGTTTTTACGGCTTTAATCGATTAAACGGCCGTATTAAAGTACACAAGGACACTGTCGATAACGTTTCTCAAAGCAACGTGGTGTATCGCATCAACTGCGCTGACTGTGATGCTTCGTACACGGGACAGACGGGTAGACTATTGGGAACCCGTATCAGGGAACACAAGCGAGTAAATCCGGGGGGACATTCTGTAGTGCAGATGCATTGTATGGATAATAACCATAAGTTTGATTTTGGAAGTGCCGTAATCCTTGACAAAGAACCGTTTCACATTAAACGCTTGGTTTCTGAAATGTTGCACATCGGTCTGCAGAACAACGGGGTCAATTTACAGACACCGATTTTCTAGGCAAATCATACCTCCCGCTAATAAATAAAATAAAGCGTCGCTCTAATGTTTAGGTAAATCCGCCGAATTCTCTTGTTGCGACCGTGTACTCGGCGATGTATATTTGTTTATAATTTGTTATACGTTCGCGTGCTCTTGAGATCACAGCGTGCGCTTTGACCTCACATTCGAGGCTCAGATGCCGACGAACACACATCGTTCTCCACACAGCGAATATGTCAAAGACGTCTAAATGCGGTTCGTGTAGCACGCAGTAAGTTACGCATATTTTCCATTTTTTGTAATGGCCCTAATGGTTACTGCATTCGGTAGTTCTGCCGGGCCACAGTTTGCTGCTTTCGTCTCTCTCTCTTTGATTCCCGCTGTCAATGCTACGTGGGTGCTTACCGGACATACGCGCCGTAACATACACTTGAAGAGAGATCTGAACGCGCACCTGGCGTCCTCAAAATGCGAATCATAACATCTGCGCTTGCGTTTCGCATTAACCGATTGCGATACCATTGTACGCGTGCATATCCGATATTGTAATCAGCCCATTGCGATACCGCGTCGTTGCGTTCACATTAACTTTTATATGAGTCACTGAAGAGGGCCCGATTTAGGGCCGAAACGTTTGATTGATCTTAATGTTTTAATGTTTTGACTGCAAATATAATTTTTCTGCATATTCGATCCTGCGTCGGCTCTCATAGCCAATTATTTCTTAACTTGTTTTACTCAGAGCCTACCATATACGTTTGTTTAAAGAAAATAACTTTATCCGCCAGTGATTAAAATATCAATGTTAGTTTATTGCTCGACTAACTGGAAATAAGAGTACAAAGACTGCACAACGTTTCGGCCCACGGTTAAGGCCCTTTTCAAGTGCGATCTAAAAATTTATAAACAACAATATGCAATACAAAATATAAAATATAATAAGCGGACTGAAATTAATGATCGTTGTGTTCGAGAGCAATACCTATTAGTCTAACCGACTCGTTATAAGAAATCAACGGACATGCCTGTGATCACGAGAATGTTCCAGCATAATCATATATAGCAGTTGTGAACAATTATTCATAAAGCAACAATATGTGAAAGGAGTGTGCAAAATTCAAGCGAGACTCACGTGTCCAATGTGTAAAATTTCAATTTGCGTGTTAAAGATCTCCGTTGCGACATGTTGTGCGTATGTAAGGAGACTGTGGACAGACAAAGAAGGAGCAGAGGCATCAGGGAGGGGGGGATTATAAACATTAAACAGACGTAATGACACCGTCATATACTAAGTTTAAATTCTCTGTGTCTTTCTTAAGGTTAATAGTGTTATTATTGTGCTTTTTTATGAAGAACATTTCGGCAATTTCTCGCATTTTTATGTTGCATTCTTTATGTAGAATTTTAGGATCTGACCACTTGAAATTGTGGTCATTATGTATACGATGCTTACTCACGACTGAGAGATTACTGTCATGTTTCTTAATATCGTTGCAGTGTTCCTTAATTCTAGTTTCCAAGTGTCTCTTTGTCTGTCCTATGTAAGAAGCCTCGCAATTCTCACAATCTATCTGATACACCACGTTCGTCTCTTTGCTCGTCGTAAGTCTATCCTTACCCCTCTTGATGACAGCACTAAGTTTTTTAGGTATTTTATACAGGACCTCGAAACCAACCTTTTCCAGGGTACGTCTTATGCCCTCGCTTAATCCTTTAATAAAGGGGATCGCTATACAATTACGTGCGTCAAATGAATTGTTTCGACCACTATAGCTATTATTAGTGTCTGTTCTATTTTTTAATTGTCGTAACCTGTTTTTAATGTGTTTATTAACCAACTTAATCAGAAAGCAATTATTTGTAAGGATATCTTTTACAATATTAATGTTCGTGTGGTGGAAGCGGTCATCCAACAGCAAAATTGCGTGGTCCACCAAGTTAATTATCGTATTGATTTTGTATTTACGCGGATGGTTAGAGAAATAATTGATGTATCTCCCCGAGAAAGTTGGTTTTCTATACCAATTCGTAATTAACTTATCCCCATCTCTTATAACTAAAGTGTCCAAAAATGGTATTGAGCTGTTAGCTTCCGTTTCGAAGGTGAACTGTAACCGTGTCTCTTGATTATATGCCATGTTACGATTTTTGGGAAACAAATTTGAATTTGAATTTTGGGAAACGAAAATTCGACCAATAGGCGTACGGCGTTGGCGAGACGGCTCCTTTTGGCACGGTAGTAAGTTCGATTTTGCGACACGAAAAAGCGATACAAATTTAATTGCGACACGAAAAGTTATGGCAAAGCCCTTCCCTTCAGAAGTTTCACTTCTAACGCGCGTGGCAACCACGCGTTCATTTTTTTTATTTTTGTTGATTTCTAATATTTCATGAACGATCAAACTTAAAATCTGTGTCGGGTGAAGTCGTTACCAAGCCATATCATGGAGGCTTCAGAAAAAAATCAAAGTCAAAAAAGCAGCAATGGTCGGATTCCGGCGAGGACTTGAATAATATGTGCAGCGTGTGCTCAGAGATGACAGAATAGAGCTGACGAAAAACACATTTCGTGCGAGCGTAGAGCACATAAGTGTGTGCGCTTTCCTTGTATTTATTTTCCGCTATCGTGTTTTTAATTAATGTTTTCATTTTTTGTTGGGAGAAGACTTTGAACGAGCAATAAGTTCCCGCCCTTCTAGA
>NW_020218716.1:0-14345 GCF_003070985.1 Temnothorax curvispinosus | reverse complement strand
AAGCTAACGCCCAACACCATCCTGTCGGCCTCAATCGCGGCCTCCAGGAGGGCCCGAATGCATAAGATCGGATCCACAGTCGATCTGCCCTCCCAGAAGCCATCCTGACCAGTCGTCGATACTGGGTTTCCGAGACCCTGCATCGTTAAAAGGTTGTTACCCTCTGCCATGACGGCGTCAAGTATCTAACCCAGGAATTTTGCCGGAATAAATCCGTTGCCCACCGTCACTACGTGGAGGTACCCAGGTTGCAGAAGAATCAAGTCATGGATATACTTTGACTCTATTGTGGTCTTGGACGTTAAATATATATATAAGATTTGTACTTTCTCAGAGTCATGTGGGAAAAACTGCATTTTCAGTGTGATTATGTTATGATCTGACGTCAGATTCGTATTCAGCGACCCCGAAAACCCTCGAGTAACAAATTTTAGGCGAATCTGGTCAATTTTCAAAAATTCATCGGGTATACTAGATCTGCCATTTTGAATTTTGGAAAACTGACATCAGATTCGTACTCAGCGACCACGAAAACCCCCGAGTACCAAGTTTCAAGCGAATCGGATCAATTTGAAAAAACATATTGGGTCCGCCATATTAAATCTGCCATTTTTTTATTAAAAAATCTAGTCAATTGTTATGTAATTCAAGCTTTTGAATCCGAATCCACGGTCAGAATTTCGAAGCTAGCTCGCGCTTTTTCATTACAGCTCAAAATGTACTAAAAAAAGTATGTTTTTTGATATTAGAAAAAAAACGAACCAACTTTTGAATTCTGACCTCGGATTCGGATTCAGCGACCCAAAATACGTAAGAATTGACTAGTCCGGTCCGCCGGACAGAAATTTCATTTTTTTTTGTGTGGCTGTGCTATTTATGAAAAACGTAAGCTTTATATGTGTTTACATATGACAGCTCTATTACTTTCAGGAATAGGCCAGCTATCTTGGCCTCGTGACGTCATGGTTACGTCACGACTGAACATCCCAATACTATTACAAAAATCAATTAAATAATTCACGTTTTTACTAAAATGATTCCTACTAATTTAGGATATTTCTTATTTTCATTTTGTTCAATCAGTTAATTCTCCCACAAAAGTAATGTGCAACTTTTTAATTTACACACTTTTAAATTATTTTTTCTAATTCTGTATCGCGTTGTATTTTTCATAAGTAAGATAGTACAATTATGCTACTCTTGGGTTAGGATAAAATGTAGTAGCATTCCTATGCGTTATCCACAACAGGTTACTTTAAAGCTGAAAATCAAGCGCTTTAGCGGCCCTGACGCCGCGAGCTGTATCCCTCCGACGCGTCTGCGCACTGAAGATTCTCATTAGATTTCTGTTGCGATTCCACAGAGGTTACACCAGTGTAATACGCAACCTGTTTTGGTAAGTTTTAAGAGTTTTTACAGTATGGGGAGATCCCACAAGAAGCACAAATCAAGGAAAAGGAGTGCCTCTCCCGATATTGATCGACTGGCGAGGATTGAAGCAAAGGTAGCTCTCCTAATGGACGTAATGCAAAGTAAGGTTAGGGCACATCGTGCCTGCCTGCCTTCACCGAGGGCCTCATCTCCAGAACACTACGAAAATAGCGGTAGCTCTATAATAGCCCGCGTTCTGTCGAGAACTCGCAATCGGTGCCTTCGGGGCCGAGCAACGATTCAGGTGTGTTTGTCCTGACCGGATCTGTGTTTGTAGAACACAGGCGGGAAGCACGACACGACCATGTCCAGACCATTTAATAATCTGTGTTTGCAGTGATGGTGAGTGACCTGCCGGACAACGGGGGGGGCAGGCATCATCAATGCCCCTGCCTCCTAAGGCTGTGCAATTCGTCGAGCCGAGCGACTCAACGTCGGTAGAAAGCGAGGTCCAAGAATTCGCAAGGGAACTGTTTAGTCCCGAGATTGCGGAGGCGGACCCGTGGAACGAATTGATTTCGCAGAGGTGGCTGGACATTACGCGGAAGGGCCTTCCCGCAGAGCGGAAAAAGCAACTCGATCATTAAGAGTGACGAGTTCTGCGCCAAAGACCAGGGTCAAGCAGATGTCGCGCTTTGTGCATTTGGTGAGGCCCTGTCAGACCTGTTGAAACCGCAGGTACAACAGTCTCTAAGCACCGAAATACGCCTGGCGATAGCAAAGGCGAGCGATGGCGCTAAGATCTTAGCGGACCTTTTCCACCGGCTGTCGTTGTCGAGAAGGGCTCAAATTCTACCAGCTCTTAATCTGGTGGCTAAGAACGTGGCTGAGGCCTGTCCGGCCGACCATCTTTTATTTGGCGCAACCTTCGGAGAGGAATTCAAGAAGGCGACCGCCATGGAAAAATCTGCTAAAGATATTGCCAGAGAGAAACCTGAGAGCGGCCATCCGGCTTCGGGGGACGTCTGTCCTAATCTGCCCTCTGAGAAAGTGGACGTCAACTACGGCGTTACGCTCGGTAACGATCAGAGAGGACTCGGGTAACGATACATGGGTTCGTATCCATGCTATGGTTCGTGTCCGAACTACTCAGATGGAGGGGATATGCTGGTCGCGCAAGCCTTTCCTCTGTCCGTGTACGCTAGGCCCTCGGCAAGCTTCGAGCGGGGAGAGAAGGGCAGACATACGATCTGCTCTTGAGCTGTGACGTTGCCGCTTTGCACGGGCCGGCTTGCCGGTTATACCACGATGCCACGCATTTCGGGTATCGCGTCTCGTGTTGACAAATCGACGATACGCTATACCCGCTATATACATACGTTACATTTGCTTGTATACAAATTTTAATTTTTATATTTATAATTAAATAAATAAGTAAATATACATATATATATATATATATGTATATATATTTGAAATTTATAAATATATAAAGATTGCAAATATAATTAATTAAATAAATATTTATAAACATAAAAACTAAAATTCGTAAATGTAATGTATAGAAATCACCGTTCTGTTTTTCTATCTAAAAAAGTCTTACATTAAAAACCTTTACTTTGCATAATAAATTTTAAATTTAATATTTAAATGCATACCAATAATTATATTATTAACTATATTGAGAAAAAAATGGTAGTTTATAATGTTTCTTGCACTCTTATTAAATTTATTTTACCTATGCATGTTCAAGCGGCCAAATTACGAGCAACAACAGAAGGATAATTGGATAAAAATAAAAACACTTTCTTAAATAAACAATACACATGGGTAACAGTGAGTTCTATTATAATTCTCGTATAGTTCTGAACGTGTTCTAACGTTTATTTCTAAAGAATTCTGACGATAAGCATTATTTATTCATATTTTAAATAATTTTTATCGCCCAAGAAAGACGCATTTACGGGTATGTGGGTGAGACGCTGTAGAAAATCTCGGAGTTCTGGCTTATATAAAATATTTTTCGTACAGTTCTAAGCATACTAAAACAATTTCTAAAGAGTTCCGGGCATTGGCAATGTTGTATAATTTTTAAATAAATTAATAACGCACGAAAGTCAGGAATTTATCGAGAATAGGGTCTTTCTCGAGCGATAAGAATTATTTAAAAAATGAATAAATAATGTTTATTGCCAGAATAAAATGGGACAACGTTAGAACACGTTCAGAATTACACGAGAATTATAGCAGAACTCACAGAACTGCCGAAATACGGCCAGCGTCTCACCTTATTTTTGATAAATTCCTGATTTTCGAGCGGTATTAATTTATTTAAAAATTATACAACGTAGTAGTACGAGATCCGGCCGCGTGATTTATACGTTTATCTGTTATTTTATTGAAATGCGATTTTAATGGAAGATTACATATCAGGTCATACATCGCGACCGGTGTGCCTAGCAAAATCTTGCCGCAAGTACCCTCAATTAGAGCTGTTTTAATTAAATTTTTTTAGACAACTTCGTTCATTTGTTTGCAAATTAAGTAAATGAAGCGTCATCTGAAAGAGAGTGATCTAAAGAACTTGAAAAAAATAGGTTGCCACCTCTCAGTCTGCCGCAACCTCCTGGCAGCCAAGTGCGAAAAGGTCCTTTTTCGTTAATTATCAATGTTCATTGTGTATCGAGACAATTTTTACACAAATTGAAGCTAAATTTTTTCTCTACACGATGGAATATGGTTGCCTGCGTAAAAGCTGCTGCAACTGATGGTTGCCAGCATTTGAATGATCCGCTCTCGCCTGCGCGAGCTCTTCAATCTTAATGTGTTACAATGGAATAATTACAGCAATTTCCTTGAATTTCTTTAATATTACAATAGTTCCTAAACAAATTTTCAAAAATTTCGTGTATAAATAAATTTCGCCGCTCATTCGTCTTCCGACTCGTCTGAACTCGCAACATCATACTCCAAATCATCAGAATTATCATTCGCGTTTTCAGAACTTTCATTCATCGACACGCGCAATACATCTTCAACTTTCAACGGCGTTGGATCCCCAACGAACCACGTTGGTTTCAAAAAACCATCCAATAACTAACCGCAATTTTCAACGCGTAATTTAATACAACACGGATCTGTAGCATTTTGCATTTTGCCACATCGAATTTACAAAAATTGTACGCAACATTTTTTGCTTCAACGATTTCCAGCACGGTGGGATCTGGCTCGAGTCAAAGCCTTTCACTTTTTTCAAAAATTGTTTGTTGCCTTTCGTCGTCGCATACATTTTCTCGAATATTTCATATCTGGCGCCATTTACGCTTTTACAATTTCTGATGCCATATATAAGCGCGGTAAACTTTTGGACAGCATTAATTTTTGTCTCGTCAAAAACGTCGGTCACGTCGGTTAATGACGCGAAAACCTTCTGAAAGGTCAGGTTCTTCGAAAAAAAAAACAGAAAACACTTGTCCATTTTTCAAAAACAACAATTTAACTCGTAAAATGTTTAACTTGAAAAATGTTAACGTCTGCTGTCAACCTAGTTAAACACTATTGACGCATGCGTACACTGAGGGAAAAATTTTGTTGAATCAATAAAACAATTTTGCTTGGCAACATATAATCTTCCGGTTTTATTAAATCAACAAAATTTTTTTTGAAAAAAGTAATTATTTCTCTCGGTGTACACAAAGTAACCTCTGTGTCTCTCCGCGGTCAGCCAATCAGCAAGTGAGCCCGTATTGCGAGCTCGCGCAGGCGAGACCGGGTCATTCAAATGCTGGCAACCATATTTCATCGTGTAAAGAAAAAATTTAGCTTCAATTTGTGTAAAAATTGTCTCGATACACGATGAACGTTGATAATTAACGAAAAAGGACCTTTTTGCACTTGGCTGCCAGGAGGTTGCGGCAGACTGAGAGGTGGCAACCCATTTTTTTCGAGTTCTTTAGATCACTCTCTTTCAGATGATGCTTCATTTACTTCGCAAACAAATGAACGAAGTTGTCTAAAAAAACTTGATTAAAACAGCTTTAATTGAGGGTAATTGCGGCAAGATTTTGCTAGGCACACCGGCCGCGATGTATGACCTGATATGTAATCTTCCATTAAAATCGCATTTTGATAAAATAACAGATAAAAATATAAATCACGCGGCCGGATCCTAGACTATAGCTAGTGTTTGCTAAAGTTAATAAACATACATATATATACAACGTAGCTAGTGGCGGGAACTCTTTAGAAAATGCTTTAGTATGCTCAGAACTATACGAAAAATATTTTATATAAGCCAAAACTCCGAGATTTCGCACAGCGTCTCATCTTCTTCTGTCATGATTACTTTTCGGTTAATATTAATTTTTTTAAATATAACACAAAGATTCTAACGCTCGGAACTCTTTAGAAAATGTTTCAACATGCTTAAAACTACTCGAAAAATATTTTACATAAACCGGAACTCCGAGATTTCAACTGGCGTCTCAATCAGTATACTCGTTGCATTGTAATTTTTTTTAGTACCTTATAATTAATTTTTTTGCTTTTATATGGCAGAACTCTTTATAGAACTGTTATAGAACTATAGATCTTGCAAAATTTAATGAAATAAACTCTTTATAGAACTGTTATAGAACTATAGATCTTGCAAAATCTGATGAGATGCAGTGGTGGAACTTGTGTAGGACAAAATGAGACGCTGCAGCGTCTCAGTTTGTACTGACGCGTTTTTTGAAAGAAGCCAGAACTCTCAATAATTTGTGAGTTTCTGCAAAATAAGACGATAGCTTCACACACACGTTAAGAAGAAAATGTATAAAGAATTATTAACGGAGATATTTTAATTTAAAAGATCATTAAAATATATATTTTTCAGGAATGTTTTATAGGGAAACGAAGAAAGTGAATAACGTTAAACTTTGCATGTTTTCTTCACTTTATTTAAAAAATTTATTTTTATTTTTTAAGTAACAAAAATGCTCTTTTTTCTGTTATATCCTGGTCACTATAAATGACAGACGATGTAAATAATTCTAGCTGTTTTAGGTATCTGAAACGCAAAAAGCTAAAATTTTCTTATTCTGCAGGAGAAGTGTGGCTATCGTCTGAACTAGAACTAAATCAATATTTCCATTCTGAGCGGATTTTTTATTTAAAATATTATAACTTTTTTCAAAATTTTATTAGTATTTTATTAAAAGAAAATGTTTATTCTAGTTCAGACGATAACCCATATCACTTATTCTGAATAAGAAAATTTTTGGTTTTTACGTTTCTGATACTTGTCGATTTAAGCTGCTTTAACTGTTATTCTATTCACTGGCGAAATAAATTTATTATTCTGATTTTTAATAATATAAGAAAAATAAGACCGTTTTATGTGACCGTTATACAATCAATCAATATTAATTAAGCCGTATACGATCCGAGCTTGGATCTTAATAAATTGCGCGCCTAATAATGTTTTTAATGTATAATTACACGTATATTTTTTCCAATCTTAATAAATTGCGCGCTGACTAACTTGTCAGACTTACAATTATACTTACGTATTATAGTTGATTAAAGTTGGAAAAATATGTAAATATAGTATATAGTATTAGGCTACTATAAAATCTAAGCTCAGATCGTAATGGTTTATTTAATATTGATTAATAATATTTTTAATAAAAAAGCCTAGAACCTAGAATGGAAATATTTGTTTAGTTCTAGTTCAGACTATAGCCACATATACTTCTTCTGAATAAGAAAATTTTAGTTTTTTGCGTTTCAGATACCTAGAGCAGCTAGAATTATTTACACCGTCTGTCATTTATGGTGACCAGGATATAACAGAAAAGAAGAGCATTTTTGTTACTTAAAAAATAAAAATAAATCTTTAAAATAAGGTGAAGAGAGAACATGCAAAGTTTAACGTTATTCACTTTCTTCGTTTCCTTATAAAAAGTTCCTGAAAAATATATATTTTAAAGATCTTTTAAATCAGAATACCTCCGTTAATAATTCTTTACATTCTCTTCCTGACAGAAGAGATTTTACCACTTCTCAATATAAATATAAATTTATCTTGTTATGGTTTTATTCGATTATTCCGACGTTTTTATATTTGTGATTTAATTAGATTATTGTTTACTTTGTTTATATTATTAGATGATTGTTTAATGTTTTAGTCTAGACTAATGTTTAATGTTTTAGTATGTAAACTTGAACATTAATTATCATGTTTTTTTATATTTATCTTCTTCTATCGTAGTAATCCGTTCCGAAGAAGACTAAGTACAGTCGAAACGTTAAGCATGTGTATTGTTTATTTAAGAAATTGTTTTTATTTTAATTCAATATCTTTCTGTTGTTGCTCGTGGCCGCTTATAAACATTAATAGCTAATATAAATTTAATAAGAGTAAAAAGAACATTATGAACTACTTTTTTTCTCGATATAGTTAATATGTAATTATTGTTATGCATTTAAATGTTAAATTTAAATACTATTATGCTAAAGTAAAGGTTTTTAATGTAAGACTTTTTTTTTATATAAGAGCAAATTTGCCAGAATGGGGATTTCTATACATTACATTTGCGAATTTTAGTTTTTATGTTTATAAATATTTTTTTAATTAATTATAATTTCAATCTTTATATTTATAAATTTCAAATATATATATATATATATATATATACATATATATATATATATATATACATATATTTATTTATTTATTTATTTATAAATATAAAAATTAAAATTTGTAAATATAAACGTAAATGTAACGTATAGCGCATCGTCGATTTGCCAACGCGAGACTCGGCATTCGGCGAGACGCGAGGAGTGATACCTGAAATGCATGGCATCGTGGCCTAGCCGGTGCGTGCTAAGCAGCTACGTCACAGCTCAAGCGAGAAGGAGACAGCAGATCGTATGTCTACCCTTCTCTCCCCGCTCGAAGCTTGCCGAGTGCCGAGTCAGCCGACTGGCATATCCCCTCCATCTGAGTAGTTCGGACACGAACCATAGCACGGACACGAACCATGTGTGTACCGTTACCGAGCGTAACGACGTAGTTGACGTCCACTTTCTCAGGCGGCGCGTCAGTATACGTCCGCTGGAACGGAATGATCCCGGTGGCCGCTCTCAGGTTTCTCTCTGATATTGCCAGGTCATCTTTGGCAATCGCGGGAAACGTGCAGCAACCTATCAAACAACCTATTCGCAGGGTCTCCGCGAAAGCGGGAAACTACAGAGCCCCTGCCCCGAAGACGAGGCCGACGACGAGGACAGGGAGGTCGAGCAGCAGCCGTCGGTTGACGTATCGCCCCAGATCGAGTTCGAGGAAACGATAAACAAGGAGGTAAAGATCGCTGGCAGGCTTTCTTACTTTCTCCCTCAGTGGAGACAAGTTACCTCGGACGTAAAGATTTTACAAAAAATTACTGTATAGAGTATAGACTGCCTTTTAGATCACGCCCTCCCAGTCAAATTAGAAAACTTTCGGTTCATCTCTCAAAGGAGGAAGAGCAGGTCTGCCATCGCGAGATCACTAGACTCTGCAAAAAGGACGCGATCGAGCCAGCCTCGGACTCCGAGGACCAATTTCTGTCATCGTATTTTATGATTAAAAAATCTTCAAGCGGTTGGAGATTTATAGCCACTTAACAAATTCATTGTAACTCCACACTTTAAAATGAAGAATTGAAAGACGGTGGTAGGATTCTATTTCTCCAGGAGATTTTCTAGCCACGTTAGATTTGGAAGACGCCTATTTACTGTTTCCGGTCCATCAGGATGACAGAAAGTTCCTCCGGTTTCGCTTTCGAAATAAGCTCTTTCAATTTAAGGTTTTGCCTTTTGGATTAGCATCGGCGCCATTTATTTTTACAAAAATTTTAAAACCGGTAATTTCCACTCTTAGGGAAAAAGAATATTTGTCAGTAAATTATCTGAACGATTTTCTCCTTATTGCAGAGTCATACGACCAGTGCCTGGATAATGTCTTGACTACAATAAACTTATTATCATCTTTAGGTTTTGTCATCAATAAGGGAAAGAGCGTTCTTACACCGTCCAAATCCCGTCGTTTTTTAGTTTTCATCTTCGACACTGACTACTTCTCAATCTCAATCCCAGCTGACAAGAGGGAAAAGCTCCTTAGAATTACGCTTGATATTTTAAACAGAAAGAGTTGTAAAATTCGAGTTTTGGCTAGTTATATTGGCTCACTAGTTTCGGTTTGCCCAGGAGTGCAATACGGTATACTACACAAAGGTACTGGAAAGAGAAAAGTTTTTGGCACTTACAGAAGCAAATAACAATTTTGAAGCAAATATGTCACTACCCTCTACAATTAGAGAAGACCTCCTATGGTGGAGATCGATATTTTCTGATGCAGATCAACGGAACGTGATTAGATCGGGGGCCTTCAAACTCGAAATATTTACGGACGCCTCGTTGTCAGGTTGGGGGGCGATCTGTGCCAGTAATCGAACTCATGGGTTTTGGACGTTTTGGTCGACAGTAGAGAAACGCAATCATATTAACTATTTGGAATTGCTAGCGATTTTTCACGCTTTGAGATGTTTTGCAACACATTTGAAGAAGTGCGACATTCTCCTATGAGTAGGTAATTTTACAGCTCTTGCATATATCAACCGCATGGGTTCGATTAAATTTCCACACTTGTCAAATCTGGCAAAAGAAATCTGGTCTTGGTGTGCGGATCAAGACATCTTCATTTATGCCTCTTATATTCCCTCAGCCCAGAACGTAGAGGCCAACGCTGAATCTCGTGTCGTATCTGTTGAGAATGGTCTCTAGATCAAGCATATTTCGAGATAATTAATACTGGACTCGGCCCCTTTGACATCGATCTATTCGCCTCGTCAATTAATACAAAGTGCCCCTGTTTCGTTTCGTGGCTTCCGGTCCCTTTAGCTGCTTTCGTGGATGCATTTTCTCTAGATTGGAGAAAATATTATTTTTATGCATTTCCACCGTTTGCACTGGTCCTCAGGGTACTGCGTAAGATGATCTCGGACAGGGCAGAGGGAGTAGTTGTCGTTCCGTAGTGGCCAACTCAGCTTTGGTTCCCGTTATTTAATCGCCTCGTGGTCCAGGGACCCATCCACTTTGAACCGAATATTAAGATGTTGTCATCCCCTTTCAGAGAGGTACATCCAGCGTGGAGCAGAATTTCTCTGGCAGCCACGCGCTTATCCGCCGGGCATTCTTAAGCAAGGGGACGCCACCAGTGGCGTTGGACGCAACGATTGCATCAATTTCGGAGGCGACAATCGCGCAATACAGCAAGCCGTTACGGCTGTGGTGGAGTTTTTGCAAGCAGAAGAACATAGATTGTTTCTTGCCACCAGTCACATCATTCTTATCGTCCCTGCTAGAACAGGTGGGCTCCTACTCCACCCTAAATACGTACCGGTCGGCGATTTCTCTTCTCTCTCTCGATGAGGTTGGCTCGCACGCGCCAGTCAAGAGATTCTTTAGAGGGGTAGCGGCACTAAAACCCCAACGTCCGAAATACGATTTTATTTGAGACCCATCGCCCGTACTCGTTCATCTAGCCTCT
The DNA here is from genome assembly GCF_003070985.1 of Temnothorax curvispinosus. NCBI lineage: Eukaryota > Metazoa > Arthropoda > Insecta > Hymenoptera > Formicidae > Temnothorax > Temnothorax curvispinosus. The sequence goes on along the minus strand of NW_020218716.1, from coordinate 3,397 downwards.
CTGTATCCTCATAAAAACCTTACGTTAGAGACTGTTTCATGTAAGTTAGTGACGCTTTTAGCTCTGACAACTGCTCAGAGAATGCAAACGTTGGCCGCCATACAGCTCTCAAATATAGTCGTTGCCGACACTTTATTTATTAAGATTACAGCTAAACTTAAGACTTCGGGTATTGGAAAACCTCAGCCTCTGCTCTCATTCCGACCCTCTGCAAACAAACCAGAGCTCTGCGTTTATTCTCTGATAAAATTCTATCTCAAAATCACGCGTGAACGACAAGAAAACTGCGATGCCTTGTTTATTTCGTTTTGTTCTCCACACAAACCCGTGTCGGCTCAAACGTTAGGACGTTGGGTCAAGCTAAGCCTAAGCGCTGCAGGGATTGATATATCTGTTTTTTCGAGTCACTCGACTCGCCACGCTTCCACCTCTCTCGCCGCGAGTAGAGACGTTAACGTTGACGAGATTCGGCGTATAGCGGGCTGGAGCAGGTCGTTTGAGGTCTTCGCCCGATTTTACAACCGTCCGATAGTGCAGAGCAACTCATTTAAATTCGTTATTTTAAACGACGTTTAATGATATAAAGAATATAGAGAGAATTTATTTTGTCTAATTTATATTATATATATAGATATATATAATAAACAAGCGTGTGATATTTTATATTATATCTAGAGACTGAGTTCCGTATGCGGAAGAAACCTTTTGTTTGAGTCGAGCTACTGATAATATTGCTATGTGCCTTATATTGTACTAGGCGTTTCCTGATTTATGCTAATACAAGTATCACAGTTGCACAAATCTGTGCGTTAAAAATCTACATTTTATCCATCCAGACGAGAGTAGCATAATTAACAAATTGAACGAACTTACCTTAAGTGAAGTTCGATTATAATTATGTGTACTCGTCCGGATGGATCATCCCTCCCTCCCTTCCCGCTGAGGACAGATTTGTGTCTTTAAAGAAAAATGAGACTCCTCAGTGCGCAGGCGCGGCGGAGGCGCGGCTAAAACACTTGATTTTCAGCTTTAAATAACCTGTTGTGGATAACGCATAGGAATGCTACTACATTTTATCCATCCGGACGAGTACGCATAATTATAATCGAACTTCACTTAAGGTAAGTTTGTTCAATTTGTTAATTCTTTTATTTATTCTCATTTTGATAAAAATTTATACATTGTTTTTTATTTTAAGGAAGTTTTAATTTTTCCACAGTATAAATGCCTGTGGGTTTTTTAATTTCCGCAAATTTTGAGATATTGGGACATTTTTTTGTTTTTTGTTAGAGGAGGACTTTTTTTTAATATGTAAATATGTAATATTAAAAAAAAAGAAAAAAATTGTGCATTTAATATAAATGCATTTAATATAAACGGTGGTCAAAGTTCTAACTTTCGCAAAAGATCAGTGGTTTTTTTTTCGTTGGAGGAGGAAAATGCTTACGCATACCCCAGGGCCTGTCCCCAAGGTTATGCCGGACTTATTCACCGGCTAAAAACCTCCCCCGGCTTCCAACCCCATACCTATCAATCCCATAATATCAAATCCATATAGTAATTTAGTATATATATATATTCACTTAATTTACACGATTCCTTATATATGCATATTGTAGGACACACTACTGCTTTCCGTTTTGTAAAATAATCCGTGTTAACTTTCGATATCTATTTAATTAGCAGCGTATTTTTTATTATGATAAGATTTACTTCGCTAAGCGATGCAGGTTTTTGAACTGAGCATATTTTTTTTCTGTTCGTTATTTAAGCTGAATATAATAGATACATTTTATTGTATACTGCGCTCCCCGCAGAATGCATTTTCACCATACTACTGCGCAGAATGCATTTTTACAGTAATCACTGCGCTCTGCGCAGAATGCATTTTAACTTTACTCATTTCTTCGTGCGACAAATAATTTTTTTTTGTTTTCTCTTCTAAATTTATTTACCATGATTTCAATGTCATTTTAATGTTTTTCAATATTTTTATGTAGATCTAGGTATTTATTTTTCCGTCTTTTTTAATTATTTTTTGTCTCTTTAGTTTAATTATATGTATATTTGGAATTACGGATTGGCAACTTTTTTTCGTTTTGGGTCTAATATAATTCCGGTATTATTTAATTTTTATATAATTGTCTCTGTTTTTAGATTTTATTTTCTGTCCTGTAGACATAATCAGATATAATCATATATGACACATACCAGATATAATCATATATGATTATATCAAATCATTTTTTCTCGGATTATCATGTTAACGTTTGTGATATAAATTAGCACTCACTGTACTTACCAGTTGAAGTAAATTAAAATAATTAAGTAATCCGATTCGCCTCGGTCTACCCTATACATTTTTTAGGCAGAAATCGGTAATCCTTTCACCAATCTTCGCCAAATTTAAAACAACCTTCCTTTAATGATACTTTATATATAAGATTACACGTATAACTTGTACACTTTTTAGGCAAAAATCGGTAACCCCTTCACCGATCCTCGCCAAATTCAACACCAACCTACCTTTAATGATACTCAATCCAGAAAAAAAATTAAGCTTGATATCTCAAAATTTGCAGAAATTAGAGTAATCACGTAGATTTTTTTAAACAGAAATTGGTAACTTTTTTATTATTAGCAATTTTTCAAATTCTATATATTCTTTAATTTTTTCTACCCTTATTTCATATATAATTCTTTAAGATTTGGTTGATTAGTTCTTGAGTTATAGATAAATCCGTACGCACGTACGCACACACATATATGGACATTTCTTTTTAATGCAATTTTCCTATGTTTTGGAACATTCTGAACACATTGGCATCACGAACTAAAAAAATAATTTTGTCTTCGGTCTTTTCTACCCCTATTTCATATAATAATATTTATTTAACTTTGGCTGCTGCCAAGAAGTAGACTTGGTTTACAATAGGTTCCTTAACACACTCATCCATCCGCACATCGTCCGTCAATCACAACAATATTGACGGGATCATTCCTCACGCTAAAGCTCGCCATTATTTATCACTACTGCTCTCGCCTATCTTTTCTCATCTCCGTTTCTATTTTCTTTCCTATATAATTTCCTTAATATTTTTTCTTTGGTTGTATCTAGTTTATCGTTCCATAGTCTATCTATTCTTTTCCTGTTATCCCTCCCTAGTTCTATAAACGAGTTCTTTATACTGCTGCATTCCTCCACATAGTGCTTCAAATTATCTCTTTCTTCCTTGCAGAACAGACACATTTTATTCTTTTCCCCCCACCAATACATGTTCTCCGATTCCATGTTACTACATCTCAGATTTATCAGGGCTCTGATACTGTCCCCTTCGATCTGTTTATCTATTAAAGTAATTTTAAATCGACCGTGACTGGCAATATATAACGTCTT
>NW_020218715.1:4819-8633 GCF_003070985.1 Temnothorax curvispinosus | reverse complement strand
ACAAAAGGCAGGGGCACAGCATTAACAATAACCGGCGGCAGAGTATCGAGGCTGATGTTGCTGACATGCGCATTACTCCCAAATATCATGACATTAGATTTAGACGGATTAAGTTTGAGACCGTTTTCGCGAGCGTAATCGAAGATAGCATTAGCATCTTTGGTAATTAGCTCAATACCCTGACGAATGTTAGCCGGAGGACATCTGTAGTAAATCTGAATATCGTCCGCAAATATCATATGTTCCGAGTAGTGTAAGACACAACCTATGTCATTTACGTAAAGGGAGAACAAATGTGGACCCAACACGGAACCCTGAGGTACACCACCCCACGTAAACCGCCAGCCGGAAAATTTACCAGTCTCATCAACAACTGCCTGAGATCTTCCAGTCAGATACGAGAAGAGCCATGCCAGAACTGCATCAGAAAAACCCAACGCTTTCAACTTTATGAGAAGTCGAAGGTGCGGGACCATGTCAAAGGCCTTGCTAAAGTCAAATAATATCATGATTGTGATCAACCCCTCATCTATACCTTTCTTTATGTCATTACAGACTCACAAGAGAGCAGCCTGGGTGTTATAACCAGGTCGGTATGCTGATTGTCTGGGATTTAAGAGATTATGATCATTAAGATAGCGTACAATCTGCAAGGCAACGATTTTTTCGAGGATCTTCGACAGCTCAGGCAGATTAGCTATAGGTCTCGTATCGGACGGAGACAATGGAATACGGACCTTAGAAAGAGGGCGGATCAACGCACGCTTCCATTGAGACGGAAACACGGAGGTCTCAAGTGATCTATTAAATAACTCCACAAGCCATGGGCCCATAACAGACCAAGCAATCCGCAGAACAAACATTGGAATACCATCCGAGCCCGATGCATAGGAGTGAAGGGGTCCATCCGCAAGGAGTTTAAGGACATCATTAGGCGTTACCGTGGAAAAGTCAAACTCCGGACGATGGGGCGGTCTGACAACCTGGACAGTGGCTAAGACAAAATCTGCATAAGTACACGGAGATTGAGCGTCATATACAGAAGCAAAATACGCGTTCAACTGATCAGACGTAAAAACTTGCAAAGGAGAAACTAAAGTCAATTTGACCAATCCAAGACGCGCTAACTCTCTCCATAACTTGCTTGAATCAGTGATCTTTATTAAGGAGTTGAACTGAAACTCACTTTTCGCACGCTTAATATCCGCATTTAACCGATTACGAAAAAGCCTATAGGTGGCGTAGGCTAGTATACTATTGGATCGCCTCGCATGCTTATACAGTCTATTTCGTTCACGTAGCCGGGTCTTAAAATCTTCAGTGAGCCATTGCACAGGGGGCCTTCTGATCACAATCTCTCGTATCGGAGCATGCACATCCAGTGCTTTGATCAAAGTCCGCGACACTACCGCACAGAGATCATCAACTCCAGGCACCGTCTGGTCACCAGCAATGGCCCGAGTGCGCATCTGGAACGTGGAGCTACCTTCAATCGAACAAAGATCATCCCGAAACTGGTCACCATCAATGCTCCTATAGCTACGTCTTGAGACGGTGCGCTCAAAATCCATGCCCGTCCTCAGTGAAAGCGTCAGTTCGATAAGATCATGACCAGCTATAAACGGGCATCCAGATTTGACAAAAGCCTGAACTTTATCGCTGTCATCCACCGCCAAGACGTCAAGCCACGAGTCAGAAGTAGCCATGTGATGTGTAGCACCCGAGGGTACAATACTCATTGACATGCTTGACATCAGTTCACGCAGGTATCCTGCTTCATAATTATTAGAAAGAAGGTTACAATTTAAATCGCCGCCTATAATAACATTTTTGTATAAGTGCATAACTTCCGTGATAGCCTCCTCAAAGTCGTGTAAAAGTAGACCCTTTGGTCTTCTATAGACAGATGCATACAGTACTGCCTCGTCGTTAGGCAGGCGAATGTCAACAATGATGTATTCAGGGGCGTTTTCTACCCTCGCAGAAACAGCGATGACCTTAGCTTTGAGTGCGTTGTGAACATAGCAGGCCACTCCTCCACCCCTCCTGCCCTCACGATCATGACGAACCAAAAAGTATCCGTCTAACGCCACTAGGTTGTCAGAAATGTCAGCGTTAAGCCACGTTTCAGACACTGAGATGATGTGATGAGAGCATGTGTTAAAATGAAGTCTAATAAGATCGATATGACTGCGAAGGGAGTTGGCATTAAGCTGTGCCACGCAAAACTGAGAGTTCCTGGTTGAACAATTCCTTGTAACTGAAGCCATTGTGTACTCGGCTCGATCGAGTCAAACCAAGTCAGTAAGATCTTTATCCGACTCGATATGGATTACGGGGGTGCCACCAGAGGATCTGACGCATATACGACCTCCCTTGACCCAAACATGTTTATAGGCTTTCTCTTTAGCAACACGTTTTGTGTGCTGTAATAAATCATACGTAGCCTTGGGTAACATCTCGTTAACAAAGATGCTGCGATCAGAGCCATTTTCACATACTTCACTCTGCTTAAGCACGCGTCTGGCTCGTTTTTTAGAAATAATTTCATCGCGGACAGCACCAAACGCCACGGTGACCACAAGCGAGCAATTTTCACCAGTCCTCGTGGAACTGCCAGGAGTCGCTTCAGGTTGAGATTTACGTGTCATGGGTCTAACATTAAGAATATGGCAGGAGAGATGCTGTATATCCAGGACATTGAATACCTTGCCAACAAGCTCAGTCGGGGCAATCAACGACGCCGCAGGCAGTCCGGAAACAATTAACTTGTTCTCAACTTCAGAACGCTCATTTAGCTGAGCGGTTTTTAGAGCCTGGATATCCCGCGCCTGAGCAGTTTTTAAAGCCTGGATATCACGCGCCTGATTCGAGCACTCCTGCTCCAACTTAGTGATACGCTGAGAGTTTTGGGCAACCGTTTCCGCGATAAGGTTCAGCTTGCTCAGTTTGTTATTAATTTCATTATTTATATTACGCTGATCCTCCATAAACGCCGCCAATTTACTATTCGATTCCTCGTTCTTAGATCGCAGATCCTCCATAAAGGTAGTCAATTTTTTGTCAGATTCCTCCATCCTTGACCATATAGACCTCAACAGCGCTTCAGTAGACTGTGGTTGCGTGTCAGAAGGAGAAGCCATATCCTCTAAATTAGATGCTTGTGCACACCTGTCAGTCTGCAGCGTGAGCGGTAAGACTTGTAACGCTGCCAAGGCTCTACAGCAGTGATCCGCGTATTTGGACAAGGAATACGACTTGACACAGCCGGGATGAAACAGTTTGTTGCACTCGCATGCAACAGATGTAGTTGCAATTGACTTCTTACACTTGTAGCACTGCATGAGTTATACGCCAAGAAGTCGAAGATCAGAACTAAAGTAATGCAGTTTGGCAAACCAGTCAGTCAGTAGCAGATAGAATACGTGCAAAAGCCACAGATGGTAACAAGCGGTGGCACGTGCCGAAACCCACCGATGGTAACTCGTGCGTAAACCAGTGTGAAAAGTAGGACAGCGTACAGATAAGAAAGGCAAGAGCATGCGCAGCAAAAGTCCACGTCAATCCAAAGCAATGAGGCGGAAGTGAGGTTAGAATAAGAAATACCTCGAAATCCGTAACAGTAGTTGCAAGGAAAGAAAGACGCAATATCAGTCTTAACAAGCAACGAAAGACCTGCTCGAAACTGTAACAGAAAATGCCCGAAGGCAGCTAGCGGCAGAGATATGTTTGCTCAAAGCAGGAACAACGAAACAGGCGTGCACGCTTACTCACGAGAGAGAGAGAGAGAGAGAGAGAGAGAGAGAGAGAGAGA
>NW_020218715.1:0-4719 GCF_003070985.1 Temnothorax curvispinosus | reverse complement strand
AAAAAAAAAAAAGTATATATATATACACAAGAAGAGAAGAGAGAAAAAAATAAAATAAAATAAGGTAAAAAAATATAACCATAAAAATGACAAATAATCAGAACCAAATTTGCGCGTAAAAGTAAAAGAATAATATGCAAACAAAAATACAACAAAATAGAAGCAAAAACGAAAGTACAGAGAACAAAATCACGCAATTACAGCAATTACCGCGGATGCGCCAGACAAAAGCAATGTGTTGACACTCATAAAGGGATAATGAACCGAAGAGGGAGAGAAGGGGCCACGGTGGGATCACAGGACGGAGCTCTGCTCACACGATAAAAGATAGTCGTGTAGCTTTTGTTTGAAAGAGGTGATAGTCGATGACGAAGTAAGATCAACAGGAAGCGAGTTCCACAAGTAGGTCCCCGCAAGATGGAAAGACTTGCGATACGTCACAGTTCGATGGATAGGCACATGGAGAGAATGTGGTTGCACAAGACGAGACGATCGTCTGACAGAGGGATCAGGGTAAGAAAAGATCTCAGAGATGTAGTCAGGAGACAGACCGTGTGTAACTTTAAACATTTCGATGCCCAGAAAATAAAGACGTCTGTTTTTGACCGAGAGCCATCCTAAACGATGACGATAGGGCGTAATATGTTCATCACGTCTCAAGTTAAAGACAAAGCGAATAGCACAGTTTATGAGTCTCTGGAGCTTTGTATTGAGCTCGTCAGACACGTCGTTGTAAACAAGAGAGCAGTAATCCAGCAAGGGCCACACCAAGGTAGTGACAAGTTTAATACGCAGATTATGGGATAAAGAGTTCTTGTGGAATTTTAGTTTATAGAGTGTGTAGTGGATCCTTCTTGATATATGCGAGACGTGGCTTTCCCATGATAGGTCAGAGCGCATAATGACCCCCAAGTTCCGCGCCTCAGCCACATAAGGAATGGAGGTGCCGTTGACGGAGATAGGAGGAAGTTGGTTAAGAGTGAGTTGATTAACCTGGCCTCTGCTTCCGAAGATCAAGACCCTTGATTTGGCTAGATTAAATGTAAGTCTGTTAGCAGCAGCAAACTCTGCGATTATGCCGACATCATATGCCACGAGCTGCAAGGCCGTATTAAGATGGCTGAGAAGGCATCTACGATAAATCTGGGTATCATCAGCGAAAATGATGCGTTCAGTGAATCTAAGAAAGGCGCCGATGTCGTTGATGAATAGTGAAAAAAGAAGAGGGCCCAAGACGGATCCCTGGGGAACTCCCGAAGTGACCGAAAGCCAATCGGAGAGCACGCCCTCCAAGTCAGCGACAGCCTGAGAGCGACCAGTGAGGTAGGAAAAGATCAATTTGAGGGCAAGATCAGAGAACCCTAGTTTACGGAGCTTAGTTAACAGTAGAAAGTGACTGACTGTATCAAAGGCCTTGCTAAAGTCAAAAAGGACAAGGATAAGCACCTCACCTCACCCAGGTCAACGCCATGTCTAATATCGTGGCATAGCCGCAATAGGGCAGACTGTGTGGAGAAACCTCTACGGTATCCCGATTGCCTATCGTCCAGAAGATGGTGAGAATTGATAAAGTCGGAAATTTGGCTGTGTAGGGCCCTTTCAAACAACTTAGAAAGTTCACACAGATTGGCAATGGGCCTAGTGTCTGACGGAGAAGCCGGTGACTTTGTCTTGGACAAGGGACGAAGAATAGCCCGTTTCCATAAAGATGGAAAGTAGCCAAGGTTAAGACAACAATTGAAAAACGAAATGATAAGATTATCAATGTAAGGCAAAGCCAAGGCGACAGGGTACAGTGGCAGGTGATCACAACCCGAGGCGAGAGAAGCAGGAGGGGAGGAGGACATCAAGGAAGGGATATTATCTTTGGTAATGGGAGAAAAATTAAAAATCAGGTCGGACAGAGGAATGGATGAAATGATTTCAGAGAATTGAGAATGTGAACAGAGGGGAGAATGATTTGAAATGGAAGCGTAGTGAGCGTTTAGGAGATCAGGAGGAAAGAAATTGAGCGGTGAGGAGAAGGATGAGTCAATAAGGCCCAAATTGGCCAGTTCGCGCCACAGTCTGGAAGGATCAGAAAATAAGCTTAATCTCTCCAAGTTAAACTGCTGCCTAGCTCGTCTCAAATCAAGCGTTAATTCGTTCCTGTACAACTTGTATATGTTAAAATCAAGGATGTTGCCGGATCTACGGGCCGTATTAAAGAGACGGTTGCGGTAACGAATCCTGCAAGCAAGAACATCAGTGAGCCAAGGCGCAGATGGTCGAGTTACACGAAAAGTGTTGATAAGCGCGTGGATATCCAAGCAAGCAGTAAAGTTGCTCGTGATAGTGTTGAGAATGTTATCCAGGTCGGACTCGCCAGGACTACCAAGGCCAAAGTCGTCAGGAAATGACGTGGATAACATTGAGGTGAGAGAATGGACAAACTCATGCTCATCGAATGTTTTGAAGCAACGTCGGACCAAGGTGCGACTCTTAGCAGACGGGGGTCGGAAGGAGTAAGTCAACTCAATAAGATCGTGACCGTTGATAAAGGGAGCATAAGACTTACTAAATGAAACAACTTTACTCAGGCTGTCGACAACAAAGACGTCGAGCCATGAGTCAGAAGATCGAGTGTGAAATGTGGCTTGAGACTCGACAATATATAGTGACAACTGTGAAACTACATCTCTGAGGTGATTAGATTCATAAGACGTGGTGAGGAGATTAGAATTAAGGTCGCCCGTGATGATGATGTTATTGTAGTTATGTATGAGTGAGGTTAGAATGTCAACAAACTTGCTAAGATTTTTGCCCTTGGGTCGCCGATAGATAGATGTAAGAAGGAGCGGCTCTCATGCATCGCCACGAACATCAAGGACGAGATATTCCGGTTCGTTTGAGAAAGCGGGAGGCGACGACACCAGGACCCGCACGCACAATGAATCGTGGACATAGCACGCGACACCTCCCCCCTCCCTGCCCTCTCGATCAGCACGTAACAGGTAATAGCCAGGGATGCGAACCAAGTCATCTGAGATGTGAGAGTGAAGCCAGGTCTCAGTGATGGAGACGATATGATAAAAATTAGACTTGAGAAAGACCTGGATAGATTCGAGATGAGCAGGAAGGGAACAGGCGTTGAAACAGGCGATCCTAAGGCAACCAGATGGAGCAGGAGGAGCAACGTCCGCCGCAGCCGGTCACTGCAGATTCGCCAGATCAGCCTCGGAAGCTATACAAATCGGGGGCAAACCCTGGTCCTTACGGACAAGGATCTGACCGTCCCTGTGCCAGACGAATTTGAGAGACAGCTGTCTGGCTCTCGCTCTCGTGCGACGCAACAGGTCATAAGTTTCGGTCGGGAGGAGCTCATTCACATAAATGCGACCAGGAACGTTTTGCGAAAAGACCTCCTCGACAGACAGCCCGCGCTTACGACGCATAACACGCAAGATGTAATCGCGAATCTCTCTGGATTTTAATGCGACAATCACGGTTCTATTTTTAGCGCTGAGCGGGGCGTCGAGGAGATGACTGGGGCCCGGCGTCACACCGCGATCCGTGGGTGAACCCCCCGCCACATCGCGGGCCTTAAGAACATCAGCAGAAAGACGAGATATATTGAGAGCATTGAAAACACGTTCGACGATCTCGTTAGATGTGAAAGAATAACTAGATGGAACACCAGAAATAATTAAATCGGATGTTCCTGAGACGCGCGATGGGGCGGACGCGCTCTGACTTGGATGCTGGGAGCAACACGGAGGCTGAGCGTACTCAGCCTCCAATGCGGTCACTCTGTCACTAAGGTCGGCAGTAGTCGTGAGCAGCGTAGGCAGCTGCTCGAGTCTATGCGCAAAGTCCTCATTAATGGCCTCTTGACGTTCCATGAAAGCGGTGATCCTCTTGTCAGCCTCGTCGAACCTGGCGGTAAACTTCTTGTCAGACTCGTCCAACTTCCTAAGTATCGACTGGAGCAAGGCGTCAGTAGACGATTGCACTCCGGGGGGGGGGGGGGGAACTCCAGCTCCCGGAGAAGCGCCACGAAGATCAGTGGGACGCTGTCCTTGCGTGTCTCTGGGTGTGAGCGGCATAGTAGGCAATCGTGACTTACAGCAGTCGCGAGCAGCCTTTGTGACAAGGTACGCCTTAACACAACCCGGATGAAACACACGGAGACACTCAGGGCACGACTCAGCCAAGCCGGCGACTGACTTAGTGCACCTGTCGCACTTGCGCTGCATATGCACTGCAAGACACTGACAGGCGTCACCTCTCGATCAATCGTCGATAATCAAAATCGACACCCGGTAGGCAGCGCGCAGGTAAGCCAACACGTTGAAGGAACCACGAGGATAGACAGTGGTGCCACTCCAAACAACATGCACGCGCAAGAACAGGTGAGTGCAGAAGAGAGTAACTGAGGCAGCAGGCGCATGCGCAGACGAGGTCGCCGATGTCAACAAAATGATTCTCCGAAATTATGATGGAATAAAGAGAAGCATTTGTTACGCAAATCCCAGAAGCAAGCGCTAGCACAACGGGAAATGAGAATAGCACGTGACAGGCAGCGAAAAACTAGCCCAAACTTGGAACAAGGGAGCCCGAAGGCAACCTACAGCAGCAAAATATCCAAGTAAAAGCGAGAGCCGACACAACGGACGTGCACACTTTACTCACCCGAGAGAGAGAGAGAGAGAGAGAGAGAGAGAGAGAGAGAGAGAGAGA
>NW_020218714.1:0-1095 GCF_003070985.1 Temnothorax curvispinosus | reverse complement strand
CCGGCCCTTACGTCCGGTGACCAGACCCGCCGGCCCCGACCTGGGAATATGTCCCAGCGGCCCGACGGGTCACTCACCCAGGCAGCCCGACCCCGACCTCCGAATACGTCGGAGCGGCTCGGGACTGCCCTCCATGTTGGGGACACCACGGGACCACGTCCCTGGTGTGCACGTCCCCAACACGGGCCTCCCCTCCGGTCGTCCCTGCACTACGTACAGGGACACCCGAAAGAGGGTTACCCCCGTCTCCCTTGCCGGAGCACCGGCGTGCAATGGGCAGTGAGACGAGGGTCTTCCCACCTCCTCGGCGAGACGGCATCCCTGCCCGCCTCGGAGGTGAGGACCTCCCACCCAGATCCCCTAGAAGACCCCAGCGAAACCTCCCCCGCCCCGCCGGAGCACCGGCGTGCAATAGACGAGAAAGGCCCGTTCCCCCCGTGACGAGTCCGAATCACCCGACCTGCCGGAGCACCGGCGTGCAATGCGATTCAAGACCCATCCCACGGTTTTTTATCGAGGTTTTCCTTCCTCTAGGCCGGTGGGAGGAGTAGAAACTCCCCCCTCACGGTCCCAGCCGACCGGGCGATTGCAGTCAGGGCCGCCAACCCCTACCGGCCATTGGAGTCCGCGCAACCGGGGATGTACCGTGCCTAGACCCGGGGTGACCCGACTGGACGGACTCCTAAGCAGGGCGACCGGTCCCCCGGTTTTCTGTCAGGGTTTTCTTTCTCTTAGGTCGGTTGGGGGAGCAAAGGCTTTCCCCTCACGGCCCCGACCGGCCGGACAGTTATTTATAGAGGTAGTCTGCCTCGCGAGTTCTAAGAAGGACTCCCCGGTCCACGACAGACCTTGCGGAATGCCGTGGATTACGGTACTGATGTGCTCGGGCACTCCGGGTTCGCAAAACCCGTAGTGGAGGGCTCCCCCGGGCCCCTAGAGGCTCCGGAAGGATTCCCCCCACCCCCTGGAGGGGAGGGAACCTAACCTAACCTTTTTTTTTTGGTGACGGGGTGGAAATCCTCATAGATACCCCCGCTTCTGGGGAGAAGCGGCGGGTTATGCCGGACTCTTACCGGCTAAAACCACCCCGGGTGA
>NW_020218713.1:0-1063 GCF_003070985.1 Temnothorax curvispinosus | reverse complement strand
AAAATGGCTTTATCATAGGAGTCGCCAAAATTCCTTTTAAGGGCTTTCATTTTAACCCAAAACGAAGCTTTTCACAAAGTTTCATCGAAATCGGAGGGGGGCCGTTTTCGGAAGTTTATCCAAAGCCGTTGTACACTGATTTAATCTCTAATATTTAAAGTAAAATGCAAATATTTCGACTGATAAAATATCCAGTACATATTTTACCAAATAGTGCAATAAAGAATATTGAGGATTTCATGATTTAACCCGTTTATATTAAACACTTTACGTTTTTGGTTTGTGTACAACGGCTTTAATGTGCACTGAGTGCGCACCAGTTCTGCCAATGAAAAACGCTATAAGTCTATTACAGATTTTATGCCGCACGAGAGGTTGAAAAAGATGGGAGATCCATCATTTAGAATGACCATGTCGTTGTCTGTTACAGATGCGGTAATGCGTTCACCGACGCTGTCAATCCTATGGTCGTTCTAATCGGGGTGATGAGCATTGAAGTCTCCAACGATAAGAGCGTATTTATATTGGTTGGCGAATTTAAACAAATTGTCGAAAAAAAGGGCAGGAGTATCTTGTCCAATGTGACGGTACAGGTTGCAAACGAGTAATTCACGGTTTTGAAAGGGTATTGTAATTTCTATCACTTTCATTGAGGCATGCGCAAGGTCAGAGAGATCACAAATGGAGTAAGGCAGGTTATCTCTAAGGAGAGTACAGACTCCTCTAGAGCCTACAGTGTCAGCATCTAATCTAATACAACTGAAACCTTTGATATTAAAGTACTTATGAGATTCTAACAGGGTTTCCTGTAGACAAATGATATTATAGGTATGGGCTATAGCTCTAAATTCCGGAAGTTTATTGTAAATACCTCTACAGTTCCACCGTAGCACGCCAGTAGGACTCGCAAACGCTGAGCCAGAATTATTGCCCACGAAGGTTACCATGAACGTTCAAATTATGTGGCGATGGGTTAGCTGAAAAAGAGTGAGTCCCAATTGCGCACATTACAAATCGGACACAGCAATATTTCCCGATCGGACACGGTGTCGATTGCACACGG
>NW_020218712.1:0-1039 GCF_003070985.1 Temnothorax curvispinosus | reverse complement strand
TTGCGTTTTAAATAATCGATTTGTACGTGATACACCCGAAGAAATATTATCTCTTAACACGTTTGAAAAAATTTTTATACAAAGAGCTAAAGCTTTTCAAACTGTTGTTAAAATGGGAACTGTTATTAACAAAAAACTGCCTCATAGAAATATGGTACAAAAAGTAAAAGGTAGAACGTTTCATTTACCATTACCTTTACAAGAGACATGGAACAAATTATGTTCCGATACTGATCCAATTAATAAAAATCATGAAATGTACTTCGTACGTGTTAGAGGTGTTCCAACAAAATCCAAAATTGTTTGGGAGGAATACGTAGATTGTAAAAAAGTACACAAAGCTTTAACATGGCTCAAACGTAACAATCCTTTTTACAATAATATAACACTCTCAGAAACTCACGATGGATTATGTTTAGAGAAACTGGATAATAATGAATTTGAAGCACAAGAGACGGAAAATGATAGTGAATCTGTTTCTGATAACGAACAAGAATTGAGTCCAAAAGTTCCAATGGAAGAAACAAAAAATAACGTAGACGCTATTTTATCAAATGACGAACAAGAATTGAGTTCAAAAATTCCAATGGAAGAAACAAAAAATAATAACGTAGACGCTACTTCAAATAATCAGCGTGAAGCGATGTTAACCCAGATTCTCGACGAAAGTCAAGATAGTTATTACGAGCAATACACTATTTATCCTTTATATGAAAAAAAATCATGTCAAAGTGCTACTGCCTTATATCAAATGTTAAAAGTTCAAGATTTGCCCTTGGACAATCGTGAGAAATCTTTAGATCTATTGTGTTTTCCAGATTTATTTCCTTTTGGTGTTAATGGACAACACGAAACTAGACAGGTTAAACTTCACAGCCATGAATTTATTAAATGTTGTTTGACATCCAAACATTCACAATTTAGATTAAATCCACAATTTTTATTTTTCTTGTTAAATGATGCGAATATTCGTCAATTAAGTCGTGGTATTTATCATAAATTGTATACAACAGATTCACGAGAACGTTATACGGCTAAA
>NW_020218711.1:581-1265 GCF_003070985.1 Temnothorax curvispinosus | reverse complement strand
ACACCGATTTTTCAAAATGTTCAGCCATAGTAACAGATGGCGCAAGAGCGATGACAGGTGTAGGTATTTGGTACCGCAGGAGGTCGATTATGCCTCCGGGTGTCGGCCTACTACCGACGTCTTGATGAGAGGAATCGAGGAATAATTACACACTCGATTGCTGCTGATAAAATAATACTTTATTGCAGACCGCGCAATAGCCACGAGAGTCAGTACAAATCTAACGGTCGTCGTAACTCAGTTCTGCTAACCTCGTAACTCTCAACCCCTCTTACTAGCGCAGGAGAGGGGCTGACCAATCGGAAGAGACAGATATGCTGCTCCCTACACACTCCCCCCCGAGTGTTAACGAAATAAATAATAAGTAATATTGCACTAAACGAATAAGCTTATGCGTTTGGCCAGGTGCTATTGTACGAGGTTAACAATACCTTAACTAAAAATATATTATAAGCTTAAACGTAATTTGAGCCGACTTATATCTAATAACATTATATAGAGTAGAATTCTGTCTTACAATTAAATCACTTTGGTTTAGTGGACGGCGCAAATGTGACAGTCTTACGAGAGTAGGTCTTAAGCGCTGGGTTCGGATTTACATTCCGGTTGAGTATGTTCTCGGAGGTTGATGGGGGGTCGGCGGAGTCGTCAGGGACAAAATATGCCGGTTTTAATAAATCGACG
>NW_020218711.1:0-481 GCF_003070985.1 Temnothorax curvispinosus | reverse complement strand
GGTTTAGTGGACGGCGCAAATGTGACAGTCTTACGAGAGTAGGTCTTAAGCGCTGGGTTCGGATTTACATTCCGGTTGAGTATGTTCTCGGAGGTTGATGGGGGGTCGGCGGGGTCGTCAGGGACAAAATATGCCGGTTTTAATAAATCGACGGACACGCTTTTTGTGTTTCCGTTGATATCATCAATATTGAATACACGCTCCGAGATGCGTTGCACTACCTTGTGCGGACCGGTGTAAAAACACATGAGTACAATTATATAAATTTTTAAAATAAAAGGCGCGTTTTTTATGTTTGTGCGCGACGGGAACCGGCCGGACTTGGCGCATATATTCGCGAAATTCTTCAAAGAAATAATTAGGGTTAGGTTGTGACCGTACGGAGGTGTGATTTACCCCACGTTACGCTTAATGATTATTTTTCGATATTATTTTATGTCACCGACACGGTCGCCACTCGATTTTCACCCGACAAACCGAG
>NW_020218710.1:0-4424 GCF_003070985.1 Temnothorax curvispinosus | reverse complement strand
ATATATATATATATATATATATATATATATATATATATATATATACGTGCATCGTTGCATTACGAATCGAAGCGTGCAAAAGTGAACACGCGCGAGTGATATTGTTGCGTGTCTTTCGTTTCTAATGTAGGGTAATCCTGTGAAATGAAATATTTTGCAGTATTTGAAATATTTTAAGTAAAAAAATCACGACGTATGTCCGTAAGACGTCTAGTGCTATCTGGGTACGTATGCATATGCGCACCTAAAGTCTCCTCTGATATTTCTTTCTCTCATCCAATTTCCCTATCTTTTCCATTTCCCCCTCGCAGATGTGGCCGCTACCTTGCGATGGCGGGGGTTGAGCGTGCGTCACCCCATTGACGCACCGACCAAGAGCGGCCACGCTTTACGATTTTTTACAAATTTCTTTCGAAACGATTTAACGCTATTTTGTTTCAGCGAAACGAACGCGGACAGCAGCGGGAGCAACGGAAAAAGAGTCGTCTATATACGTACGCGTATACACCGTTAGAATTTTTTTACAGGACGGAACGAATTGGAATAATTTCAAAAGAAACAGTACGAATATGGTGGAAGCTGCAAAAACGTAGTTGGAATAATTTCAAGAAATAATAGGTAAATGGTAAAATTTGTAAAAACAAAGTCGAATTGTGACGGGGGGGGGGGACACCGTGCGAAGACATCCGGTAGCCTGATTCCGGGAAAACAGAGTTTTTTTTTACAGCCAGAAAGACTCCAGAAATCGCATTACTCGGTGCAGAGCGATATCAGGTCGCTTGGACTGTCACTCGTGGAAATGGCAATTGAAATGTATCCTATATACCACCACCGGATGAGATAAGCTTTTAGCCTCGATATTCGGTTCAGAGAATGGGTGCAACACGCCGGGGAGAATCCAACTGACCGTCAGGTCAATGAGTCCACGCCGTCGACGAAAAGTTGTCAGTACTCGCTCGATTTACGATGCATTGTCGCATCGTCATTGTTGTGTGTTTTCGAATGTTAATCGATGCGATTCTTTATCGCGTAGGCACGCACGCTCCCAAGCCCTTGGCGGTATTCCAACTGTTGGAACTGATAGTCGATGAACCACCGCCGAGACTGCCATCCGGATTATTCAGCCAAGCTTTCATAGATTTCACCGATCGGTGTTTAAAGAGAAATCAAAACGACAGGGCAGACTTGAAAAAACGTTGACGGTATGTCCCTCTGTTTATCGTATAAAAACGTCTGACGGTTGGAAAACAGCTTTTGACGGAAGGAGAAACGTCATCCAACGTGTTTTAGAATCACGAGTGGATAAAGAAAGCCGAGTCGGAGAACGTAGACCTCGCTGGATGGGTGTGTCGCACGCTGAACCTGCAACCGTCTACGCCGACGCACTTGTCGACTGTGCAGTCCTGAATAAATGTAACTCTTACATACTTGACTACGTATATTCGCGAACGGTACTCCTAAGTTACGTCTCGGTTCATTTAGGTTTTCATTCGGCCAACGGTGGCGAATATCCCTTACGTCTTCTTTCCTATCGCGATATCTTTTTTACAAAATTAATATAGACCTACCAATACTTTTGGTAGATGTGCCAGATCTGTGGACCGTAGATCGGATCAACGCGCGGTATCGCTGTTTACTCTTGAGCATTACGCGAATGATTACTGGAGAGGATTTAGTTGCAAAGGCAGTCGTAAGGAATCCAATTGATACCACGTTGTCATGTATCTCGGCGACTTTCTTGGTTTTACAGGGAGAAACAACTACGTGTTGCGTAATATGTGTAATAATAATCTGTCAAGTATCACCGTGATGTATAAGTGAACTTGTGTACTTGTCTTGCGAATTGATTCTCGCGGGTCGGATCTCAGCTCGGACGTTTCGCTCGGACTTTGCTCGTCCAAGTAATTTGTACGCAGCACGCCACTGTGCCAAATATTAATTTCGTAAGATTCACTCTACGCGTTCGTCTTATGCTTCCGTTGAAAGTATGTGAGATAACAAATTGCGATATAAGTTTATTATTAGATTCATGGGCAAATTATGTTCCCCGTGATATAATATTGGGATGAGCGAATGAGCGTTAAACTTACGAACGTCGTTTGAAAAAATTAATTAGATCGAGTTACTTGTATAAAATTTGTACCTGACATCCATAGAAACGTTATTTACACGATCAAAAATTTCATTCTTGATCACGTTAAACCGTTGTTTTTATATCGATGCATGACTTTGATTAAACACGGTTGCAATCTTTATTTTCACTCACTCATTCATACACGTGCGCGTGTGTGCGTGCCCCATGCATACGCGCGTTTTTCACACTGCAGCGATCGTTTTAAAAAGAGGCAACCTAGAGAAAATATTTTGATAATATAATTCGAAAGTCCTTGGAATTAACTCGCTTGCGAATTTATCTACATTAATTGTATCGTCGAAAACCTCTTCAACATGAAGAAGTTTTCCGGTTTCGGAAAAGTGAAATAAACAAGTCGTAATTTTGAGCCAAGGGAAATAATCCTTTATTGGCTCATGGGGGAAAAGCCTGTTAAGGCATAAAAACCCCCTGAGATTGTGTGATATACAATTGGATGAATAGTTAGAGAATACGTGTATACAAAGAATTAATAGCGACACTCGGTATCGCGAACGGGTCCCCGTAATCGAGACTCGGCTCGAATCGCTTATTCGTATGAGAGACTCGGCTCGATCGCGTATTCGTGTATAAGACTCGGCTCTTTCTACGTGAAATAATATCACCGTATAAATGATCGTTTGCGAAGAAGGGCGCGATGGACTGACTATTCCAAGAAGATTCGCGTGACTAATTGATTTTTTCGTTGCCTAGTTAATTAAAAAATTCAACCGCCGCGACAATTGAATTGCGCTCGACGCTCCTGCGATGGTTCGATCATCGCCGCCTTTGTTCCATGGAACACGCTCCCCCCGTTGAGAGTAGAACGATCAACAATACTAAGAGCAAGTAGATAATGTTTTAAATAAACGTCGCTTCATACTTTCTAAAATGTTAATCGCGTGAACAAAATTATATTATGCGGTACGTTTGAAATGCAATCAGTAATAACTAAAATTGAAAAGAACTGTGCAAACGAAAACTAAGACACGTTCGGTAAAGGACAAATTAGCTTCGCATTGCGTTTGAAGATTCCCTGCGCTGTTTTGATGGTCGAAACTCTGACCACGCCGTCGTCTCCAGGGTGTACCTCCACAACCCGTCCGAGTGGCCACCGCATACATGGTTGATTCTTGTCTATTAAGATGACAATAGCGTCTCGCCGGAGTCCGGCGTCCAAAGTAGTCCATTTTTGTCATTTTTGTAGTTCATTTAGATATTCGATGTGCCACCTGCGCCAAAAGTCTTGACGGGCCTTGGATATCAATCTCCATGATGTCAAACGATTCTCTGGAACAAAGATGTAATTATCCTCCGGCAGCATTGTGAGAGGTTTGCTTACGAGAAAATGAGCGGGTGTCAACGCGAGTGGATTGTTCGGATCCGTGGATATGGGACATAAAGGTCGCGAATTTAATATGGCTTCGATTTCTATAGCGAAGGTGTTTAACTCCTTGTATGTAAACAGTAGATCGCCTACACAGAGAAAAATATTTCTTTACATTCGTTATTTCCATTTGTTTGGATTATATTTATTTCATAGAAACAAATTTACTTTAAGTAAAACATTATTTTGTTGAATAGAAATTTTGTAGTTTTATTACATTAAACCATTTGTTTAATAGAAAAAACACGATTGTTTGAAAGAATATGTTTCAATGAAAAAACATTTTCTTTGGTTACACTAAATATTACTCAATGAAATAAAACATTTCTTTACATAAAAATAATATAAAATATGTTTGATCAAAATAAGAGTGTTACTATTTACAATTAATGTTCTGCTTGGAATAACCGTTAAATCTGATTAAAAATCCAGAAGTAATGGCAAAGAATGTAAGATTTTTATTAACATATATATGTATGTATGTATGTATGTATGTATGTATGTGTATATATACATGTACATATATATATATATATATATATGTACATATATATATGTACATATATATATATATAATCAAATTATAGTGCGTCATGTGCGTGTGTGTGTGTTTCTATGTGTACGACACAATCAAAAAACGAATTCAATACGCGTCCGTCGTAAATCTGTTTTTTGGTTTGAGCCAAAACAAGACACACGGAGACAATGGCCGTGTTCAAGCCGGATGAAAACGCAGCCAGGTTTGCGTATAGAAGAGCGCAGACATATGATCTGCTGTCTCTTTCTTTCCCGTGCTGTAAGTATAGCATACATGTTACCACGCGTTACCGGTTACCGGCTGATAGCTGTTCTACAGTTTTATACCAGCCCGAAGCTGGCTGAGCAGGCCGAGTCGTGTGCGCTACC
>NW_020218709.1:0-19992 GCF_003070985.1 Temnothorax curvispinosus | reverse complement strand
GCGTATTTTTATCCGGTATGAGAAGCGCGCAGAGAGACAAGAACGATAAGATATACGCCCGCTTAAACCTGCGCGCGCGACTTTCCAATTTCTGTTCGTTACCATGCAATTTTCGATCGTCACGTTTCTTTTTTTTTCCTTTCTCTCTTACTCCGTCGCATCTCTCTTCGAAGGCGGGAACATTTCCGTTCGAGCGAAGTGCATCGAAAATTGATTCGCTCCACTAGCTCTTTTTTTTCATTCGATGCTGCGAGCCTCGTCTGTAATCCAATTTAATTTTTGTCATCTAGCGCGTTACTCCGCGCGGTTTAACTTAACGGTTAAATAGTCGGACGGATTTTCCACGGGGTTCAATATTTACGGCGTCATTATTCACGACGTATAAGCAACATTAGCGTGTAGATTATGCGCGGAGAGATTCTTTTTCGGGGGAGAACACGATAACCGGGACCCCTTGATTTGACTGTGGTTTCTGGTAGTATTTTTTACGCTGAACAAAAAATTATATAGATCTTATAGGGCTAACTGCTTTAGTTTTCGAGATATGCAGTATTAAAGTTCAAAATAAATATAACTTGGTAAATGTTTAGATTAAGGGCGACCTCACCGATTTCAATGATCTTGATATATGTTGTCAAAGTCACGACCCCGAGTGACCTTCAAAAGGTTTTAGCCGTCGCTCGTTATTCATTAAAAAGTTATTAACAAAAAAAAGTTTTGAAAATATAGCAGCTATTTTGAGTATTGGAAAGCATAATAACTAATATATATGTCGAAATTGTTCACGCATATACTTTCCACGCGAACCGAGGTTCACGCACACCCCCCCGTGCTTTCGGGGGAGGTGCGGTAGTCCCGAAATAGTTCACGCAGCTTTAATACTGCATATCTCGAAAACTAAAGCAGTTAGCCCTATAAGACCTATATAATTTTTTGTTCAGCGTAAAAAATACTACCAGAAACCACAGTCAAATCAAGGGGCCCCGGTTATCGTGTTCGTGCTTTCCACTTTTTCGGAACGTAATAAACTTAAGACCATTGAAACGAAGTGAAGATACGGATAATTGAATTTTTCGAAGTAAATTGGATGTAGCGAATTCAGAGAAATACAGAGCTAATTCTGTGAAATAGATATGCTTATTTTGTAGCCGTAAATTAGCTCGACCTCACGCGATTTCGATGACAATAACGAAGATCCCAGGAGATTTTATTATAGAGAGAGCGAGAGCTTCCTGAGAGCGAGCGAGCGAGAGAGGAGACAGAGAGAAACAGAGAGCACGAAATTACACGCCTGTGTCGACGCGCGAGCGGTGTTTCATTTTCAGAAACAGTACCCAGGCACTTAAATACCTGAGTAACAAATAGGCTTTGTCACGGTGTTGGCGTTGCGCGTGTTAGTAATAAATTCTCATCTCCTTAATGGCAGGCATGCTCTGATTTTTGTCTCGGATGTCACAAAGCTATTCCCCGGGTTCTCGGCTCGTCGCACGATTATTATTCTCATGCTACACCGCGCTCTTAGCCGCGACACAATCGTTATCCAATGCCAATGGAAGGAATATTATCGTTTTAATTTCAAAGATGGCGGAAGTCCTGGAGGAACGAAGAAAGAATGGGCGCGGATGAAAATGCGAATGCCAGCATCTGAAATATTGGATGTCGTGACACGTTTTCGCAGTTAGAGAAGAAAATTGGAGAGAGAGAGAGAGAGAGAGAAAGAGAAGCGGAGAGTATGAAGGATTCGATCATCTTTATCAAGACGGGGGCTTACAAACGTTTCTCCCTTGAGAGTAAGCGAAATGTAATTCGACGCTTAACCCTTTGTCGCGCGATGGTGCTTTGAAGTGCCACTACCTCTTGCAGCATGTAGAATCACTTTATGCCATTACGTGTGGTTTTCCGCCTGTTGATGATCCGGTACACTCGGCTTAATCTCATACCCGTTTCTGTTTTTGGGTCAACTGATTATCCGTGGCGGTTGGTTGATCATCTGATTAGATGCGATCTTTCCGAGCATCGAGGTTGCAAAATGTATTTGCAATTTAATCTCGTAAGGCGATGCCTATTTAAATTCTAAGAGCACATATATGTATCTGCTGTACACTTCCATATTTTACTAATTATTCCGTATAAGGATGCACGCGTTGTGACGGCGGTAATTGTCCGCGATGCGATGGGCATCGACGAAAACGCTTGACCATCGACACCGGGATCAGTCGCTCGTTAACGGGATTAATATACTGTTAATTACCTCTCGGGGACCGTCGCTTCGTATCGCGTCGCGATTCCTGCAATTTGACAGGCGGGAGAGAGAAGAGAGAGAGAGAGAGAGAGAGAGAAGGAGAAAGGAGAGAGAGAGAGAGAGTGAGAGCCCGACGTGTACGTTTTGTACGTGCATGCGCGGCAGTCGTCTGCGGCCTACCATGAATGACAATCCGTTACTCGTTTTCGGCGCGAATTATAGCCGGTTTTACAGCCGCCAAAAGAGCTACGCACTACACGCGGCCGAGTGCGTTTAATTTAATTATATAGGATTACATAATTAACGGCTCTCATTACTGTCGCGATCACATCGCTGCCGCTTCTCCCTGTTTTGCCGCCTCCCTCGTCAGTCTTTCGCCTTTCTCTTCTCTTGCTATTCCTCCCCTTTGTCTCTCGCTTTTTCCGCCTGTGCGTTGTGGCGCATTTCTCAACCTGCGTGCCGTTCCTTGGTGGCTCCGCCGGTAGTATTTGCCGCTTATTGTGGCAGCCCCATGCGACAGTAAAACGCAAGACGACATTAAGCTTTATGCCGACTCGCTAATATCGCGCTTTCCTGGCTTTCCCTAGCTTTTCGTGCTCCAGCACCGCCGTAAGCGCCAGACGGCGCTCTTTCTCAGTGGGATTTACAAAACACAACGCGACCAGATAAAACGCAATCGTCGTCGGAACGCAATTTCGTCCTCGCGCACGATTATTTTGCTGACTTCATTTTGACATGGTAAAAATAAAGCAAGCATAGCGTACAAACAGCACAGTTATTTATTTATTTAGCTCTGTTTAAAAAAAATATGTGCACGATATTTCTGTATTTTACAACGTCGAATTCCTTTGCGCACGAAAAATTGACACAAATAACTACGTTAAATACTTGTGCTATCGCGAACAGTGGGAACGTTGTACTTGATGTTGATTGGAATAACGATAGGATTTTTTTTTCTTTTTTTTTAACTTTATGAAGAATGTTTTACCGTGCACAAATTCAGTTAATTACAACAAATTGAAAAAACCGTTGCGTTCCACAGGTGCTTAAACGCACGGTACAATAGACGTATTTTCATTAGAGCATTAGGGCAATAAGCTTGTCGGTTTGTGCGTGGCAACGCGGCCTCACGAATTAATAAATGTCATTCGATAAAGAAAGCCAAATTAAATGATTTTTTCAACAATGCCGATTACAATCTCGATGATATCCCATAGGGCGCTTGTATGCGGGCAGTTCAAACCGCCTCGTGGTTCATGATAATTAATAGCGATGTGTTAGGTATGATAGCGACATTAATTTCACTAGTTTTATCAAACGAGTGACAGCGTTCTGACCGCGGCGGTTTGATTGACGCGAAAATTGTATTAAACATCATCGACCGTGTGATATCGCGCCCGCTAATGCCGCTAGTGTCATGCTAATATCCCTTTTAGGATATACTTCAATTTTGTATTGGCGTTATTATACATTTATGTTGTAATATATGTAATATGTAATGTATTTAAATCACAGAGTAAGCTACTTTGACGGTTGGACAATATGTTTATTGAAATATTGGCAAGAGACTGATACGTGTAGTCGTCTGTACACAGAGAGAATTTTTTCTTAGAATTTAACCTGAAATCATGGTAGTAATTGTAGGACATGTACTACGAAGAATTTTATGCGAACTATTTAGATTAATATATCTACCCGTATCTACCATAATAAAAAATATTAATATCTATTGCATTAAAATATAAAATATGTTTGATTAATTTTACTAAAATATATCTAGGAAATTTCAATATTTTATAAAAAATTACCAATTTGCTTGGTAATTTTTATCACGTTGTTTATAAAATGTCTTTTGTATATTTTAAAAATTTCTTGGTTGCCAAGTTGTCCTAAGTTTGTAGTGAATTTAACAGTAAAATATAACGAAAAATTCACTCCGTGTAACCAATTTTAGAGAATTCTATGTAAGATGACGTTGATTGATAAGATAACGATTGAATCATATTATCTATTTGCATCCGTGAGTAGGTATATAACTACATCGTGAACTGTCAGAATTATTTAACACGTTAAACTTTCTGTGGGGCATCGATTACGAGCGTAATGATTATTGACATATGTCACTGGACGCGTACAGAATGCAGCTAACGTTATTTCGAGAGCTACATGTGTCACCGGTGAAAAACGAATACATTTGTCAAAAATCGCATTTATTTACTGTAACACGGATTATATAATCCGATTTGGACTTTTGTAAAGTTAATCGAAGTTTGCATATATAGCGTCCAACGTGTCGATATTCGATGACCAATGACTTAGAAATGATTCACGTCTCGCGATTTTAGGACGCACGTGAAATGGCGTGATTAAACCGAACGAAATTGATCTCGTTTGACATACCTGCCTGGCGCCGAAACGTTATACCAGCCGGTACTCGCGCGCTAATATCCACGAGCGTGCTTCCCGTGCGCGCGTTTCAACATACAACCGACGTACGCGAGTCGAACGTAATAACGTGCGGCAGCTGCAGTCTCGTTCGTACAATAATTTTCCTCTCTGGAGCATTACGTTAACTCGTTTTTAAGCGTCGTTCGCGCGAACAGCATATTTCCATTCCGCGCGTCCTTTCCGCCGTGTCGGTCTTTCCGTCCTCCCGCTCCCTTATGCTTTTTCGCGTCCCTTTCACGGCGCGTCCGCACTCTGCGCGGGAACGTTTCACGCGTCGTCGCGGCGGCGGCCGGAATCATCGCGAATATTGCGTTAGCGCGAATTTTCGCGCTTTTCCGCCGGCCGATCGCGATTTAAAAGGGTTGGACGTGTAACTTGTCGCCCCGTTGCGCAAGAATCGTTTTTAGCATTTCACTCTTTTAACTAGTAGACGCCTAATGCCGTTTACTCGCGATATTCCGTGTAATTGGCGAACGTATATCAGCGCTATTATACGAGGCGCTACGTCGATTTATTTTTATGTAGTATACCTTTGCACGCGCATATTTATTGTTATAAAAATATCGATTACGATTGCACGAACAATTCGCAAGCATCAATAAATTATCAACGATAAAATATCGATAAAATACTGTTATTTTACGCTTTTCTTTAAAGTTTATCGCCTAGACACTTTCATTCGATTTTGCTTTATTCTTAAGCGTGCCTCTTCATCATGGTTGTTGCGGGAAAAATTGGTTCCGGCAGTAATAACGAGCGTTATTTCATTCAACGTTATTTGCAGAGCGCGAAGCGAATGCATCAGCTCATTCAACATTCCCTTTTTTTCCGAGGCTTGCAAACGTTTATCGCTACCGCACGCGTAATTTTTTCGCGTCGGTCCGTGAAACGCGAGTTTCACGCCGGACGGACGGGCAAGCACTTTACGTCGATCCTCAAAGCGATTGTGCTTTTGTTATTCGTCCGAGCAATTTCATTGAGTCATTGCCGTTAGTTCGATCGATTGATTCGCCGATCGATCGGTTGGTCAATCGAACGACCGCAATTAGCGTCCCCGGTCAGATTTTTCACTCTATGCTATTTTCGTTTTTCCCGCCTGGATCGAGCTTTCTTCCTCGGTTGTTTTCGATCAACCGTATCTTTGTGCTTTTTCCCCTGCTCATTCCTGGTCTTTGCGTCCCTCATTCTCTTTTTTCTCTCTCTTTTTCTCTCTCTCTTTTCTTCTGTTCTCTCCATGTCCATCCGCCGCCAGCTACTTCATTGTCGTTTTTTTTATCGAAATTTTGTTTGAGCGAAAGCCAGCCACGCGCCATTCGCAATTTCTGAATATCAAAGCGTTCGTAAGTCTATTGAAAGAACCTTTGTCCATTCGGTTATTCTGTAGTCCTGTGTGTCCATATTTATATAGTACAAGAAAACAAGGAAATTGTACATTGGCAGTTTCAATCTTGTTAAATGGAAGAATAAAAGATTGTGCTCGACGGCATCCCTTAATAGCCTTTCAATTTTCTTACGTATCTTACGTACATTATGGATAAAAATGTGAAATCATCAGCGATGTGAACCAATGTGTGCCATCGATACTCATCGGAAATACATTTGATTAAAGTTTACATTTTTCCACCGCGCACGATGTATACAAAAGCATGAGCTATCTCGCAGCGGCGCGATCCGCGATAGCTCGCCGTGAAAAATAGTTCGCAACAGTCCAGCGATTCGAATCTGGGTCATCCCTCGGAAAAATCGGACTCACTCGTATTTCCCGAAATCTGTCGTTTTTCTTTCACCACGCCCCAAGATTCCGATCAAACTGGCGCGCTATTTACGACTAAACTTTTCGCAAGTTTGAAAAAGCGGTAAAATTCCTATTGGGCACACCCGCTCGAGCGCTAGCTCGCTCATTTGTATTCCTCACGGCACGTGAATAGACCGACGCCGACGCGACGCACTGAATTCACCGGCGTAAATCTTCGAGGTCTCCCGAAAACCTGCCGTATACCTCCAGCCGGATAATTTGGTGGCCGGATGTAAGCCAGTCGGGTTCGAAAATAATCGGCGGATCGACCCTTGGTGGGAAACGCGCGAGCTGATTCCGCTAACTTAGTCCGCCATAATCTGTTAGTTTTCTCTATATTACAGTTGGCGTTCTCTCGTTCTCTGATCCAGCGTGTCTCGTGGCGAAAAGTTTTTCGCGCACTTTGTTATTCGAGAGACGGAGAAAGACCAAGTTCCCGGACGGCGGGCGGGCTATTTGATCGACGCCAGTGTTTTTTCCGGAAACGAACGCGTTCTCGTCCCATCAGTCTTTCGGCGGGGTATCAATTCGGTCTAACAAAGCGCATCGAGCGTCTCCGGGGGTAGTCGGGGAGAGGTGGAACGACGAAAGTAGATTAAATATCGGAGATGACTCGTCAGGCAGGAAGAATAATATCACCTCTCCCCTTCCGAAGAGCTTTCCGAGCTCTTAATATCCCGGCTTCTCTTTCAGGGATATACTTCTCAGCTATTAATTCTATCTAATAACTTATTTCATTATTCAGCAGCCACCCGTTAAATCTTTCTTTCGGTGCGCGCGCGGGGGTGGCTGATGCTTGCGTTAAAGCCGGCTCTTCACTTTTTGCCCGTCTCTTTCTCTCTCCGTCGCTCTCTCACCGCGCGTCTTTTCTCGCGAAAAACTTTTTATTTATTTAATCCCTTTATTATATACCCCATGACCATCATTGCGAATGCGCAACTCAAGCCCGGGGCTCCACTCGCTCCGTTCGCCCGCTCGCCCGTTCGCTCGCTCGTTCGCTCGCTCTTCACCGTAATGGGACAAGAGCTTCTCTCTGGGAAGGGAAGCAGGTTTGTGCGGAATATAGAGCCTCGCGGGAAGAGACCGGGCGTATTATGGTGCCACGTCAAAGGAACCCGGATATAGGGGCAGGTCATGGACGGCGAACAGAGACGCAACGGCGACAACAACAACGGAGCAGCTTCGCGCGCTGGTATTCAGCTTTCCTATGGCGGTTTTGGCTTCGCGGCATGTCTTCCCGCGCTGCTGATTGTGCATCTGGTTTACCGAGGTATCTCGAGGTTGCATGAACCAACCCGGCCTCACAATTTGCCGCCATCGCTGGTTCGCGATCCATAATCTGAAGTACCGTCTTCCTTGTTCGCTCCTATGCCCTCGAGGTCTTCGCCCTGCTTCGTAGGCTCGCATCTGCTAACGGGGTTGCTCCGAAAGCATATATTCGTAACATGCAGTTTTATTCGGGAATAGATAATCACGGAAGAAATAAACAAGTTAATTAAGGGAGATTTTTGACGGAGGTAATTTTCAATTATTGTGTAGAATTTAACTTGAACAAGCCAATTGTTTGTATAAAAAATTTGTTAAAAATTGTTAGAGGATATTGACGTGATAAAAGCTGATTATATTGTAGCATTTGTATTAGAGTTTAAAGTAATGGCAGTATCGTTAAAGTTTACGTTTGATTTATTTCTAGCGAAGGGTGATCAGAGAGGCTACAGGTTGTTGCGCGAGTTGAACAAGTTTTGCAAACAAACTCGAGTATTTCGCACGATAGCACAACTGTTATTATAGTCGATGGTGAGAAGTCGGAAAATTTATAACCGACGAAAAGTCGACAGGCTGCAGCGGCAGAAGCGCGCGAATTCGAAATGCATTGCGACCACTTTTAGCTCAAGTTCCTTCACGGTTGTAATGCGTAATAAATTCTCGCGTTACGGCGCGGTTGTAAAGCACACCGTCCTCGCGCCGCGCGCGCGCTGTAACCCATTCAGATCGGAATCCTCCTCGGGCGAGTGGTACATTCCGGAAGCCTCGAGATGATGCAGGTGTTCCCGCGAGAGCCCCCCGGTGCCGGAGAGGGGGGAAAGGGAGGAGAAAGAGAAAGAGAGAAGGAGAGATCGGAGAGACGGTCGTAAATCATTTTTGCGTGTCCTCCCGTGTGTGAGGTAGGATTGGGGGAAGCGTCTGAGGCGGAATCGAGGAGGATAGCGGGAAAGGTGAAAAGGGTTGTGGGGAGAGGGTTGAAGTGTACAGGGGGCGGACGCGGGAGATTCAAGACAATAACTTCACAATATCTCGTAGATGAAAGCAGCGTTTATTACCTCCTGGAACAAACGCTGGGACTGCCGTTGCACGCCTCCCCGCTGCAATGGCTCGCGGGTAGCGTTTAATAAAATTAATTCTATCCCCCTCGCTCCCTTCTCGTTCGTCGTCGACTTGTTCGTCCTAGATGCGAACGTGGGGCACGCCTTATTTCACGACAACCTCTTCTTTGTCGCGCTGCGTTTCTTTATTAGTTGTGCGCGGTATTGCTATTTGCGCGCGACACCTTCGTTATTTCACGTTTTGTGTTATTGTGCCCGCGGGGAGCCTTTTACATGCGCGAGCAGCTCCTTCGGTTTACGGTGTTGTCGTAAACGTCGTATTTTCTGGGTGATCGCGTCGAAATACGAAAAATCATGGGCGCTGGTAGCAAGTGGTACCTACTAGTCATTTTGCGCGAATGGATTAGAAAAGTTGGTGATGATACGTGAAGGAAATACGAACAATAGAGAGTAAGAAATATAAAAAATAGGACAAGTGCGTATAAATAACACTAAAATATAATTTTTATGAAAAATTTCTCTTTATTTCATAAGAATTATTACTGACATCTAGTTGGATGACTGCTTATTAAAAAAATGTCCGTGAATATTTGTAAAAAAATGTTGGTTCAGGCAATCTTTTTTTATATACGACTTAGAGTATGTGTGTGTGTATAATGAGTCAAAAATTAATTGCTGATGATTAGATACTAATGTGGTTGAATACTGTTATTAATTGCTATTATTTCTCTTTGTTACAGGTAAGCACTCACACGTAACTATCATACGCAGAATTTGACTAAGTAAGTAAAAGAAAATTTAAATGTAATATAAGCGACACGAACACATTGCGAGAGACATAATTTCGGCGAAGAAAATTAAAGTGGAAACAACTAACAAGTTTAGGGAGAGAGAAAAAAAGATCTCTTAAAATCTCGCGGGTGAAAAATGGTTACTCCGGTTTTACATTCGCTCGGGAGCTCGTTTAGGCATTGCGGCTCTCGCGTTCAAGAAACTTGCCCGTCGCATAGTGTGTCTTATAGCGAGGACAAATAATTTCCGCTATAAATCCCGCGGTAAATGTGGGCGGAGCTTATCGTAATTCTCGTTAATGTAAATAGCATAAGACGCATTGTTGCATGGCATTCAGCATCGGGAATACCGAGCCATTCTTCGGAGTTACAAACGTGGCGGCTCATTATGGGACTAATGCGCAGGAGTTGTCGCTCATGTCTATAGTATGTATGCGACGAGTCAGGTACTTTCTGAAAATTAGCTACACGGATCAGCCTAGTCTGCCGGAGTTTAGAAACTCGAGCTTCCACGTTCCCGTGGAATGACATCGGTGCTGCGTAATACTGTCACCTGTTATTACACTTCCCGGTACTTTCTACCGCGTTACGCTAAATGAACGGATATCAGTCAATCAAACAATGTCAAACTAACGTATTACAATGATACATGAAATTTTGTCGTGAACTTAATGTACTCTTGGTATCGCGTTACATTCTTAGCTATTATTTGCGATATTTTACCTCGAAAACTTTTAGCAACGTTATGTATCAAGCATAGAGACTTAGGGAGTTCGTACTTTCTAAGCGTTATGAAAATACTAATCTATATAATTAAGGATGTTAACTATAACTACTACTCAAACTTCACATTGTGAAGTTGTCGTACCTCGTTTCTTTGCATCATTTTATGCATTCCTTGGACCATTTCCATACGTTTTTTTTATGAATAAAGTTTAAAAGGCGGATAATACCATTCGGGAAGATTCACTAGTTCCAAGTTTTGTACTTAATTAGTGGCAGGTCGCTCGTCTCGTTTCATGTTCCCCTATCTAAAGCCTTAGACGCGACCGTGGAAACTTGGCCTCTATGTGGGTCTCGGTTAATCTTGGAAGGATAGAGTGTGGAGAGAGAGAGAGAAAGGGGCGGAGAGTTTCGTGCTCAGATAGGTGGGTGCTAATTATCAAGGTCTCTCTCTATCGCCGGTAAAGTTGGCCAGGGAGAACCGATTACGTTGCTACAGGAGTATATGTATATACATATATAAGTAACGATAGCCGTTATTGCCACAGAACGAGTCTCCCGCGGCCATCAACGCTCGCTGGCAGTGCAGTCTATTTGCGAGAGTTTCCATCGAAGTGAGTTAGCCTCCCACAATAGCGCGAATAAATATTGGGATGCGCCGAGTAAGTGCCTTCGGCTGCCGGCTTCTTTAAGTTTCTGTATTTTAAATGAGGAACACGGAGAAAAGAGTGGGGAATCATCGTTGCTCGTAGATAACCGACCCGTCTGCGGAGACGAGAAACCTGGAAATACGCGCGCGTCTGCTGGAAATAAGTAGATTTGATCGCCTCATATTTAAAATTTATATTGTGTATCGCGGTAGCGAATATAAGGAAAATTCTGTCTTTCCCTCCCCCCCACTCTCTCACACTCATTCACTCAAAGAAGCCCCTGCGGTAGCTCGGATAATTGCGTTTGCCGAGTAAATATATTTACTTCGCTCGCGCGACTCCGCACTTTTCCGCGTTCGATCAAAATGCGTTCGATTCAAGTGTATGCGTCATGTACTCTCTATGCATTCATACCGTGCTACGGAAAGAATCGTATACGATATCTGCTAACGACGAGGTCGTCGACTGGAGAAAGAGATTTATGTATCCGCGCATCGCATTTAAGGCCGAGCTATAAAGTCACGTTCTACGGTCGATATTTTCCGCCTCAACGCTATTATCTCCGAATTGATATTTTATCCGCTAATGCGCTACTTAGAGAACAGCTTCATACACGTCCATTGCGATGATATTGATGCGCTATTATTGCTATTGCAAGCTATTGACAATTTGCTGACATTATTAACGTAAAGCAGAATTTATAGGTTATTAATGATAGATTTTGGAATTTATAGTATTTCTGATTTCAAAATTTCGTTTAGCAAGTCAGTTAACTACAATTAAAAATGGATCAAGCGTTAACCACGAAGTTAATGATATAATTGGATTTTTGCAAAATTTTCAGATTTTCTGTTCTATAATTCAGCGATATCTTCCTACACTTGAGATTATTTAGAACGTACAGTTTCTGCGAGCTCTTTCGAGGAGAAATTCCGCACAATCTCTTCGTTTTATTACAGCTTTAACGGAGGCATGAAACCCTCCCTATCTTTCTATCGGAGCACGTCGACTCGCCTGTCGAATTCCGAATTTTCGCCCATAACGTCGAGGCGCAAGGTCCGTGGGGGGCTAGGATAGTGCGGGGATCACGAGCTGTTTAGAATGCAGTTGCGGTTTGCGTCAGTCCCATTGGCCCTGCGCGGCAGTAGCCGACGCCACACGGACGGTGTGGTTTCTGACGTAACCGTCGGAAGAGAGAGGACGAGAGGACGGGCTTAATCGGGCAACGTCGCTAATTGATTGGCACGCCTCCGTCGTTGCGACAGAACACCGGTCTCCGCAATCCTTTTCCCTTCCGTCCTGCACATATACATATTTAGTATATCCTTGGTGATTGGTCGGCAGCTTATTACCATTGAAATAGGCTCGCGTGCCACCGCTGCCATCGCCGTCGTCGTCGTCGTCGTCGTCGCTACATCCCCGACTCGCGTGATAGCTCTGCCACGCTGCTCGGGCTTCGGGCTTCGACGCGCATAATAAAGTTCACTGTCATATTTACCTGCTGACGGCGACGGCAACGGCAGTGTGGGTGAACGGGTTTCGGACGACCGCGGTACCGTCTCGTGCTCCGCGCGTTCTCGGCGTGGCCTCGTACTTTGCTCTTAATTCCGTTTCGACTATTCGCGCACGAACCTTTGCCGAAACTCGATTCGTTTCACCAACCTGTGCGCCGCGCCCGCACTGCCGCGGCTTTTCGTTCAGATTTCGCATTAAAGTCTAACGATTCGCTCCCGTGTTTCACGACCTATGACGATTAAGTATACAATTTATTGTGATTTTAATTAGTGGAATGTTGCTTTTTATTCTTTATGTACACAAAAATATGTTTATTTAAATTCTGTGATTTAACGTTAAAATTTTATTTAAACATTCTCGTTGTTGCAAGCTGAATATTAATTTAGCAAAATTCAGTATATGTGTGTGCGCGCGCGTATTATGGTTTATATTTTTTACAAACACGCCGCGGCGTAATATAATTTTCAAATTTATTACTAGTATTGTGTTCATTTGGCTTTATATGACTGTGCAGCTAAATGCGCATTATTCAATGTGAAAACCCTCAATTTTTTATGGCCAAACTAATTCGTTTTAATCGCGAAAAAAATTCGAGACTCGTACTTCCCCGAATTTCGATTTTACGTTAATCCGCGCCCCGTAACGCCGTTCAAACGAATGCGGGGAAAACCGCCTTTCGTATTTCGCGATGTTTCGAGAGAGCGGAGAGAGCTTTTAATTAGAACTTTATGTACCGCTCGGCTGCCTTAATATTTACGTTTAATCCATTTCGAGTGTAACCCGAGAGTAGCCGCGGATTTCGCAGCAGTATCTCGCAATCGTGATTCTAAATGCATCTCGATCCGACTGGAGTGCGCCGGGAGTCGACGTTTAAGATAAGGGGTAAAGCGGGGGGGGGGGAAGAGAGACAGAGAGGGAAAGAAGGGTAGCTCGTCGTTTTTAATCTATCTTGTCTGCCGCTATAATTATTTCATTTAGTGGGATATCATGATTTGGCGAAATATCCCGCTAGCGAAATCAGAAGAGGCGTGTTCGGTGGCGCAAGCTCGAGTGCTGAACGGAAAAAAGAAAGAGCGCAGCCGACGGATAGACAGGCGGAGATCCCGGATTACGAAACGTTTTCATCGCTGACGCGAATTTCCTTCGTTTATCGGAAGCTCGTTAAAGAGGATCAGCGGTAAATCGCATTCGGGCTTGATGGGGGACGACAGAGGCAGACAGGCTCGACCGTCGAGGATTCGCCCGAAGAGCACGTCGCCGCACGAAAACCGTCAACGCGCCGCGTTGGCTCGCTATTTTCATTTTCTCTCTCTCTCTTTTTCTCTCCTTCTCTCTCCTTTCCTCTTTTTGTTTTTTGTTGGCCTTTAATAAATTACGCTCGAGCACGGAAGTACTGTATGTCATCCATATATTTTCGTGCGAAACGCGCTCTGGCGTTTCGGGCAAGGCCGTGTTCTGTCTGCGAAACAACAACGCGGCGCGGCGTGGATGCTGCGCGAAATAACGTGCAAAACTCTAATGCGCTTACGTTTCGTAAATTGGATTCCGCGAAATGAAAGAGAATTCAAGTCACGAGTATGTCGATCGTTCTACATTTTTCAACATTGGATAATCCATTTCAAAGAGCATTGTATGTTAAGATTCTAAAAAACCCGTGTCAGATTTAGCAGATAGCAAAATCTCCTTTATCTTTAATATATATATATATATATATATATATATATATACTTTTTTTTTTTTAAGGGATTATTCAGTCTTTTGTGTGAGAATATAAAAATTTAGAAATGTAAATTGAATGAATCATATGTAACATTTTATCGATGCGCTTGAGAAGACACGATTTTCATGTAACGTAAAAAGATCTGTGATCTTTCCTATGTTATTCTCTCGTTTATTCGACTCCAGTTTTCGTCTATCTTTGATTTTAACCGAATGCAACCATCCTGCAAGCTCTTCGGATAGCTTATCTTCGTTTATCTTCTCGTACGACTCGCGACAGTCAAATCTCAGAGAAAACATTATCGAGAAGCGAGCGCGATTCAAGGCCGTTGCCTGCCAGGCAACGAGCATCGGGGCTCAAGTGGCTCGCTCGATATCTGGCCGCGTCGTTCGAGGATGACATGTCTTCGTCATTATTCGATGGATGCAGTAAAACGTGAGTTAACGACCGGGGTCCGTCTATTCCTCGGTAGCTACGTGGCCTTATAATGTTCGTTCGCGGCGCGGATAAACGCACTAGTGGCATTCAGCCGAGTCATCCCTGCTGGGCAAAGCTGCCATACGAACTTCACACTGTCATCGTTTATGGCCCGGCTCTATAGATCATTTTCAGCCTTAACTTTGCCGCCGGAGTTCATTTCTTCGCCCTCTCCCTTCCGCTCTCCTCCCCCCCTCTCTCGTCTTTTCTTTCTGTTTCCACTTCGTGGTGCGGAAGGCGATCTGCGCCGCGCACGAAGCGGAATCGCGCTAAATATCCCACGACGACGTTGACAAATTATTTAAGCGTCGTACTTGAGCTAGGCTTGGCTTGGCTTCATTTAATTGAAACCTTCCTTTTCGGTCCATGCGGGTGATAGTAATCTTCTTTACGGCGAGTTCAGTATTCATGTAAATCTATTTCGTGTAAGATTACACAAGTATACTTGTGCACGTAAGCTTGATACGTGAGAAATGCCGCAGTTTTAGGGCTAATTGTTATTAAAAATTATTCGAGGAACAGAATCAGAGTGATAGAAAATGGAAGATCGTGCCAATCATGAGCATTTCACCGCTAATCCGGTTACATTCTACATTTGTTACGTATTCTGTAAACGCGTGTACTATGCAAGCACGATGTTGCGCGAGAGTGGCGTCCGTCGCGGATTAATACAATTACACCGCATGGGAGTCGTACTGTATATATACAGACGAGAGAGACCAGAGGCTCGACTACCGGGTTGCTGTTTCTCACATCCTCCGCCCTCCGGCGACGCGTTTCAGTTTCCGCTTCACGGCGCGGAAGACGATCCCGCCTTGATCGGCATCCGAATGGGAAACGACATCGGCGGCGGCGACGATCGCCGCCGCGACGTAACATACGCGCGATCGAATCGCATCGCAGTATGCAAGTACGCTCCACGCGCCCGCCGCGCCGGCTCTTCTTTCAACGCTTCCTTTCTCGAGTCTCCGAACGTATGCGGCGAGATAAGAAGAGAGTGCTTTGCCATTCGGGTCAAACTGCGCTCCGAGCGTGCTCCGTTTCTCGTACCTCGTGCATATGTATGTATGCACGTGGGCGTATGTATATGACAGGATGACTGGGCTGTGCGATACGGCGACGGTGGGTGATGCTGCAGCAATGGGGTCGGGCAACATCATCACGGGCGCTTTTCTCCGCAACGCTTTAGATACAAGAACGTGGGCTTGAGACCGGGAGCGGAGCTGTGAAACTTTTAAGCCGCCCGATGAAATTACCGCGGATGCAGCCGGGAAGTTTCACACCGGCATCTTATGCCAGGCATGTTACATTGTGTAATTTAAGAATGTATCCTCGCCAGCTCGGCGAACGTCGCAAGTACACGAGAAACATTCGTTACTGGACCGCAATTGACACTTTCTTCTACGTGTGACTTATCGATATCAGAATTTTTCTCATATATGCCTTCTATATACAAACTATATACGTGCTATATACATTTTATATACATTCTACATACATTCTATATATATACATTTTATTTACATTTTATATACATTCTATATACATTCTACATACATTCTATATACATTCTATATAAATTCACAGAATGTATCGCGCATTATGTGTTCGGGACCCGGGAATGTGGACTTAACATGAAATCAATTATACGAGTTGCTGGAATAATCAACGAAGGAGTTAGCAAAACGCAAAGACATCCAATATCGAAACACGCAAAGCGCCGCAAGAGGATTCTCGCTTCTTGTTTGTTCATTTTTCATGTTTAATCAAGTAGATTCCTCGTCCCATGCCGGAACGCGGAAATTTATGGCGCTTGCACGTCCTGCGGCGGTTGCGAAAAAAGAAGGTAGCGAACGGGGGAGAGCGAGAGAGAGAGAGTGTGTGAGAAAAAGAATGAAAAAATGATTATAACTCGGACGAATTCGGGCTGGCGCGACCGAAATTCGATAACGGATGCTGCTGCTGGCTTCGATCCCTCACCGAACGACGATCTCTCCTCCCTCCCTACGAAAACAAGCGTATCTGGGCCAATGATTCGCGTTCTGCGTTCCACTTCCCGACACAAGCCCGTACCCGACATACCGTATTAACGATTTATCTTCGCACCGCTCGCACGGCGATAACAATTCATATGGCGATGACGCGAGCCATGTATTCGTTAACGCGCCAACCACCGCGCGCGGAGTGTATTTCACGTTAAAGGATGTCGACGACTTCCATCCGCGCGATATGGCGCCAACGGATTAAACGCGTCTCTGGGTTCCATATTTGTATAATATTTATTGCGAATGTGAATATTTCCTCAGCCCATCGATACTACTATTATTTCAATCATGCGAGTACACAATAGAAAATATTTTTGCTTGTACTATAGTTTAATTAATTTTACAAATAATTTATATCCGTTTTCCATAACGTCATATTGTACAATTACAATATGATACTATAATAACGTGTCCTAATGATTAATTAGAATCCAGAATTCTTAAAATATGAAAATGTCAAGATTTCAGAATTTTTTAAATTATAATAACTAATTAAAATTGACTCATAGAATCGCGTAAAAATTGCATTTAGGCTTGTGTATACATATGTACCGATATCTTATTTGTTACTGGTTTTTATTACTTAGCTGATTTTGTTTTAGAAAAAAATGCTATTATTTTTTACAAAGAAGAAGATTAGCGACAATTTACCTTTTATTAATTTGATTCGCAATTCATATACCTGATATACCTGTATCGAGGCAACTATTTCGTAGCAGATTTATTTTGCACGTTTACCAATTCAAAGAACTTTAATGGAAATTAAGACGATAGACGAATAACAGTTATAAATATTTATAAAATGTGATATTTGTGATTATTAATTTTTTTCCAGTACAGTCATTTTATTCACTCTTTGAATTTTGCGCTGACTTAAATGTATTATAAATTTGCTCGACAATTTCGAGATAAAAATATAGAGTAACACACGAATTGTCAGAACATTTTTAATAACGCAAAGTTATGAAATATTGAATTTACTAGTTATCTGAAAGAGATATTCCGTGCGAGTGTATATATTATTACGAAACGTTAAATATTGAAACGACAAGAAACATGTGCGCGGTCTTATTATTAGTAGCGCGCGATGCGTTGTAATGTAGGTAGATTCTCCGCGTGTTGTCGGATTTTTACTCCTTTTAATCACTCCTTTCAAACAATTAGCGATTTGCTAGCTCGTGCGATAAATTAATTTCTGCGATCCATAAGTATATCGAGGCGACAATGACTTTATCGTATAATGGATTTATTCTACACAAATTTGTTCGTAAAAATTGAAACGATCGATTAAAAATGGCTAGAAATTGTTGTTTCGTGATATTGACGGGCGATGATTATCTTCACAATAACGCTCGAAATGAGTCTTATATTTTTTTCAGTTTTCATCTAAACGAGTAATTCTATCACTCTTGAATCTGGAGCGCAAAATACACGATTAATCATTTAGATCGCACGATTCACACAAGTTATGGTATACCAATCGTTCATTAATAATCGACTCGATGTGGGAAGAAGAGAATATTCAGTTCGCGATTATTTTGTAACGTGTAAGAACTTTCGGAACGGCACACGGTATTTGGCGTACATTATTTGCGTTCGCCGCGTACGACGTACTGTTTTTACATAAGATCGCTGCCATGTAATTCGCTCAACGTCACTCGAGTCGGTATAGGCAACGACGCGAATCGTTTCTTGTATCGTCGCGTTGTTATCCCTCGAAACACTATTCATTACGAATAATTAGTGATTATTACCCCATACGTTTAACACGATAAAAACAACTCGTAAGCACGCACCAAAGTGACGCAGGGTACCGTGCGGTTATAATCGTGTTTCCGCGAGTGAATGTTGTACATACGAGTGCCAAGAATGAAGAAATGATCCAGGAACGAAAAATCATGAGAGGAGAAGGAGGCCCGAGGAGGCATCGGGCGATGACAGAGCAATCACTGGATAAATAAATCATTACTTATTTGCTATTTTAGTACTCGTGAAATTGATTATTTGTTATTGTTTTACGCGCGCAGCAATTTCTCTTTGAAACATAGATTATTTCGAGCGTTGCTATAATTCGAGGATATTTTTGTATCTTACAGTTCAATGTAGTTTAGAACTCCGCTGCTGCATATTGTATCAGTGAGAGGTAAATTATATTTTGTTTTAATGTGAGGTGATGAATTTATGAAAATTATATATATATATATATATATATATATATACACGAATATGTATTTCATAAAGTATCAAATTAAGAACAGAAATATTTTATATTCTATATATATTATATATAATATTTTATATATAATAAGTTTATTCACTTAAGATGAGTGGGATAGCTAAGATAGATTGGCAATAACATTCAATCCTAAGATATATATATATAATTGTTCATTAATTTATAATATTTATATTCTGCACACGAGAACGTATATAAATAGAATTTAAAATAAAGTTTATTACATCATAATATTATTGACTCATACAAAATTCCAATTGTTAGAGCCAGTTCCACAAACGTCGGTTAACTCTTAACCTCAGGTTAACTTATCCTTTGTTTCTTTCTAACGTCCCCCTTAGAAAGAGACGAAGAGTAAGTTAACCTAAGATTAAGAGTTAACCGACATTTGTGGAACTGGCCCTTAGTCATAAAGTTTTATTGATTTTCATACTTTTTACCACGCATTCTATATACAGATTAGTTTTAGGGAAATACAGTTGAAAAACGATATATCCACGAGGATATAATATGTTAATAATGCTATTTGGACAATCTTAATAACAAATGACGTTATATTTGATTAAATTTTCACGAATTTATTGATGAAATAAATAATGAAATATATGAAGTCCAGAGACACAAAGTAAAATTATGACAAATAAAATATTGATATTTTTGAGATGCAGAGTTTATTTATACTCATCATGATTCATATCTCGTGGATGCAGAAGATACTTATGTGTATTATATATCTATATTTAGATATTTATGTGAAATATAAAGATAAATTATTAGAATACAGGGTAAACAAAATTAATGTACTTTGTAAATACTTCAGTGTATTATTTTAGTTTCCTTTTCTCCTTCTTTTAAAATATCTTTTTAATACAATTTGAGATCTACGTTTGGTTTTTGAATTGTGTAGGAATGCCAGAATTAAATATTATATGAATTGATATAAAAAAAATAACACGCGTATACTTGGAAATTTTTGATATGTGTGTGTGTGTGTGTGTGTGTGTGTGTGTGTGTGTGTGTGTGTGT
>NW_020218708.1:0-5452 GCF_003070985.1 Temnothorax curvispinosus | reverse complement strand
GTCTGAAAAACGCTACTTTCGCCCCTTGGTGCACAATATACTATATTATTAAAATAATTAATGACTTGTCAAAAACATATATTACTAATTTAAAAATTAATGATTAGTGGAATAGTATATTGTGCACCAAAAGGCGAAAATAGCGTTTTTTAGACGAGTGTGAAGTTTGCCGCCTTTGCCTTTGGCTCGGGCGGCAAATCACACGAGTCTGAAAAAGCTTTCGCCCCGAGGTGCACACGATATTTTTCACAATATATTTACGGAAAGTTCGACTTCCATGCCTAGAGAGAGGCGAGAGTGGCCATTTTACGCCAGGACGGTATAGCGAGCGGAAAGTAACCACTTTTCTCTTTAGGGCGGAAAGTGATCACTTCCGCCCGCTAATGCCGCCCTGGCGTGAAATTGATCACTTTCGCCCCTCTCTACAGGCATGGAAAGTTGAACTTTCCGTGGTGTTGTGAAAAATAATTATTAATTTTTTTAATAATAATTAATTAGTCTCAATTAAATTATTTATTTTAAAAATTATTAATTGGTTTAATATAAATATAAATAATTTAATTGTTGCAGTTAAACGTGGTTAAAAAACAATTATGTTAATGTTATATATACAAGTAAATACGCAAACAACGCAGGTGTCTGAAAAATATTTAAAAGTGTCTA
Organism: Temnothorax curvispinosus; assembly: GCF_003070985.1. Taxonomy (NCBI): domain Eukaryota; kingdom Metazoa; phylum Arthropoda; class Insecta; order Hymenoptera; family Formicidae; genus Temnothorax; species Temnothorax curvispinosus. The sequence continues at coordinate 4,789 of NW_020218708.1, read as the reverse complement.
AAAAAATCTCTTTAAATGCTCAACCGTGTTGTAAACGTATAATGCGAATTTATATTTGTGTGATCAAGATACGTGATTAGAAGTATCTGTCAACTGCAAAACCGAGTTCTAAATGTTGCTATGAAATGTATCTCAGGATTTTCTGCTTTTTTACGGACTATGAGGTTAATCGCACGTTTCACACATTAATCTTAATGGCTTAGCGCCACATTTATTACTAATTGGGTAAAAAGAGGATATCTAAGTAAGCACAAGGTATATGATATATTATGATTACGAATTATTGAACATTGTATCATATTTTACCGTATTTTACTTTGTTTGATTATATTTTACCGTTTTTTTTTTAACGCGGAAAAATCTTCGACTACCGGGAGACCTGACCAAAGCCCGGCCCCCCAGTAGCCCTCTCCGAAGAGGGGGAAGACCCCTCGTCTTCCGGGGAGAGGGACGAGAGGACCCGGATTCTTACCGGCTAAAACCCCGCGAATGCCCTCACGGCGTGCTTTACCTTGCGGTGATGGGGGCAGCGGGAAACGCGATGATTCGTCCGCCACCCCCTCCACGCCGCGCCTGCAGCTAGGCGTCTGTCTCTGGAGATATAATCCTCCCATGGCCCTTGGGCCATCGCCTGTCTAATCTCTTCGTGGCGGGTTGGGGGGCATTAACCCCAACCCGTTACTTCTCGTAACGGGGTCTTTTACAGCGGGCGCATAGTTACCCCGCCCATACGCCCGCACCCCGACCGATTGCCCATTAACGTGGAACAACCAATTCGTCGCGGTTCCGATGCTTACCCCTTGGAGCAAGCGTCATCTTAGGGGAGGAGGGGGGGGGCAGAGCCACCCGGTAACTCCCATCGCCAAGAAGGGGGTTGAAGGGCGGGCCTTGAAAAACCCGCAGCCAAACCCACGACGTCCCTATCGGCGGATACCCGTCCCCGCTCCTCATTGTCATCTATCTTCCCCCTCCGAAGGGGAGGAGAAGGATTCGACAGGGGGGCGACGACCATGATTGCGCGGCCGCCGCGGCCCCTCGTCGTCACTACTACCGTCCACTCTCGCGCCTGTATTAGGGCGGGAGACGGCAGCGGAGGAGGAAGCGCCACCGCCCACGCGCCGCAAACGTGGACGCGCCGGCGGAGACGACCGATATCTCCTAGCCCCCGCATTGTTGTCACCGCCACGGTGAAGATTTCTCCGCGGTTGTGACGGCGGCGGCGATGGTGGCTGTCCACCGCCGCCGCTATCCTTACTGTCAAAGGAAGGGAGTCCGGCTACCCCCTCTCTGACGCGTTCCGCCGCCTCCTTCTGCGCCATGACTCAGCCACAGAAGGAGGTGAACGCTTTCCATTTGACCTCTCCCTGAACTCCGACCGCCGCCGAAAAGACGGCCGAGAGGGAGAGGTCATCCCCAATCTCCGCCCGGAGGACTCGGCGCTCCTCTTCCCACGCCGGGTAAAACTAGGGTATGTTGCGCCGAGTTTACCTGCTCCGGGCAGTGGTGGCAGCCGGTGGTGCGCTCCCTCCCAATACGACACAGGTACTCCCCAAAGCATCCATGTCCCGAGAGCACCTGCGCCACATGAAACGTAAGTCCGCGCCCCTTCTTGGCGATCCAGTCCCGCAGGACTGGCTGAACGGCCTCACGTATCCTCCTCCCGGAGACGAGCCGTGGATCGGACAGCTTGTCCTCCCACTCCTGAAGGAGAATCTCCCTCTTTTGCAATTTTAGCGCAGCCCTCGCTCTGGGCAAAATGAGGCCTATTTTGGCCTCAAGTTCCTTTAGTCGCCGATAGGTCCTTGCCTGACTTACGGCGAGGAGGTCTATCGGCAGGATACCGGCGAGGACTGTCACCCCCACGTGCGAGACGGTCCGATATGCACGGGCTGCCCGGTTCACAATGTGTCTTTGGACAGCCACGAGCCGCCTGCAGAGGGTAGGGTTTTCCTCCACCCTCTCCGCCCATACAGGCGCTCCGTACAGTAGTACGGAGTGGACCGTCGTCGCGTAGAGGCGACGCACGTGCCCGCCGGGACCACCCAGATTCGGTAATAATCTGGTCAGGCCATTTGCCATGGCCTGGGCCCTGGGTATCGTGCGGGCAACGTGCTCGCCAAAACTGCCAGTGCCGCCCAGCCACACCCCCAGATACTTTATTTGGGTGGTGATCGGGACGTGGACACCCTCCCACGAGGGTGAAAGTAATAGGCAAAGGGGAGAAACGTCATGGCGGCAGGGCCAGGCAGGAATGGGGAGCCGAGGCAAGCCGAAGACTGTCGATCGGGCACGAAGTCGAAAAGAAAAGTGAAACTACTGAAGTCGTTGTTCTAATGTTGAGTGTGAATCGTGAAAATGGTCAAAAACGCGGATCCCGAGTGACGACCACAGATGACGATGTTCTTAATATTCCTCCGAGATAATCTCGCGTTTGCTGCTGCACATGTTCGTCCTCGTAGAGAGATACCCTGGCGAAGGACAGATTTCGTGAGATCGCTGCTGTGATTGTGAGTGTGGCGGTCTGCCGACCGCACAATCGATACGGTACGCGCGCCGCGCGCGCGCCAACCGATCACGCGCCGAGCGCGTGGGCCAGACTACGGCCCGCGAAGCTATACGAGAGTGCCGCCGATAGGTGGCAGACTTTCTCGCGTTTCATTTCCCGTCAGGGAAGAATAAAAGGCCGCACAGCGACGGCCTAGGCAGCTATCGACTGCTCGCAGGCTCACCGCCAAGACCAGGAGAAGTCTCTTGGATAAGAGATACTTGCCGCCGCCGAAGCTACGGCCACCACCGAGACGAGCTGCGCCACTCCGCCTGCCGACACCGAGACACCCTCAACGGCCCCTGGACTACCGTCCTGGCCGCACGGGGAAACTCGTCCCGCTCCAGCTCTCACCGGTACGACTGACTCGTCCTCCACGCACACTCATCGTGGGACGTAAGAGTCCGGCGCTACACTCCTCCTCAACTATCATGGACGGCGCCTCTACTCCTGTCGCCTCTGCCGCCATCACCTACCAAGCAGCTCACCACGGCAGACACGACGCCTCGAATATACGGCCCAGTTCACCACGGACATACGACATGTGTCAGGAAAAGACAATGTCGTAGCCGACGCCTTATCGAGGGCAGACGCTGTACAACAGGCCATCGACTACGAAGCACTGGCCAGACCACAGCACCTGAAGAGCCTAAACGGCCCTTTTCAGGGCCGCCTCCACGGCCCTGAATAGGCCCTGAATAGGGCCTTCCACAGCACACTGACACACCTACACTTGTATTATAAGACTTAGAATAAACGACCTATTTATTGCATACATCTGTCTCTCAGATCACTCGACGATACCTCTCACGCTACGGCATATCCTCTGCGAAGGGCAAGCGACGCCCCAGCGTAAGTGGCACGATAGCCCACAGTGAGATTCGCCCTCGTACGAAAGATACCCTGGCGAAGGACAGATTTCGTGAGACCGCTGCTGTGATTGTGAGATTCGTCCTTGTAGAGAGATACCTTGGCGAAGGACAGATTTCGTGAGACCGCTGCTACACGTGTTGTGAATTGTGAGATTCGCCCTCGTACGAGAGATAACCTGGCGAAGGACAGATTTCGTGAGACCGCTGCTGCACGTGTTCTGAGATTTCTGAGATTCGCCTTTGTACGAGAGATAACCTTGCGAAGGACAGATTTCGCTGCTAATGCACGTGTTCGGACGAATGTACCCAACTGTCACAGGAAGGGAGGACACTTGTCTTATCCGTACAGTGGCACAACAGTGTGATGTCGAAGGTAAATTTTCTTTGTTAAATTTGCCTAATTTTTTACTTTTTTATTTTAATCTATAATTTTTGAAATTGGCAATATTTAACGTGTGAATGTAATTGTATCATTACAGACTGCTGCTGATATTAAAGATGATACATTTGCTCGGAGGAATTTGAGGAACAAGAGGAAATAACGGGAGGCCCACCAATAATGCACAGATAAGCGAGAAGACAAAATGTGCAGTCCAGTCGTAAAAAAAAGTATGTGATATTATGTAACATACTCGCGTAGGTAGGATTCGACGCTTATATGGTTCCTTATGCGTGATGCGTGCACATATTTAGGTTATTTGTAAGATAATTTCACCTTGTGTATTATTACATGTTATACATTATGTATGCTGGTGGGTGCTGGGACCATCTAATTTGGGGAATAGAGTCCGCTCTGGCTACACCGGTAGGTGCTGGGACCGTCATCCGCGGGTGACGGAGTCCGTACTGGTGCAGTTTGTGTAACATTAGCCAGTGGGTGCTGGGACTATTTCCGATTTCGGTAATAGAGTCCGCTCTGGCTACACCGATAGGTGCTGGGACCGTCATCCGCGGGTGATGGAGTCCGTACCGGTGCAGTTTGTGTAACATTAGCCAGTGGGTGCAGGGACTATTCCCCTTTGAGGATGGAGTCCGCACTAGTTTTATAATACACAATGTATTACATGTATTATTACATGTTATACATAACTTGTAAATGTATGTGATTTTATTTATAATCAACTTCTTTCAGTTCAAATTTCATTTACTTTGTAAACTGTTGTATACGATGCCTTCGCAAAAGAAATATTCTTGCAAATTTCCCAATTGTGCCAACAGCTATCATAGGTCGAAAGGTGAAGCCAATACAGTCATAAATAAACGCTTTTATAGATTTCCAAAAAATTCTGACATTTCTACGAAATGAAAAATGATTTGTGGCATCAATATCACTATTAATTGCCGGAATATGTACATTTGCGAAGATCATTTT
>NW_020218707.1:3828-4579 GCF_003070985.1 Temnothorax curvispinosus | reverse complement strand
TTTTTCGTGCGCGCGTATTTCCTCAGATACCGAGAAAGAAGAAGCTGTTGAATCAAAAAACTATTTCTCAATCAAAACTGCCACGTTTCGACATATAAATACAATGGTTTATTTTTTGAAAATAAATATTTAATCAACAAGTATTTAATTTTAACAAAGATTCAACGAACCGTATACCATTTGTATATCGTAACGGTAATATATTTTCATGAATAATATACGATTGGAAAATAAAACGAATAATATAATTGTAATACGATTGAAAATATACAAATAAATATAGTACGGTTAGTCAAATGTATCGAGTAGGGGAGACCGGGGCTAACTCGACACTATTTTTTCAAAGGCAATTTGAAATATTTTATTACAATTTTTAGGCAAATTCAATGGTATATATTTAAAGAGTGTTCCTTCAGGTAAAAAATTGATTCAGAAAGTTTTGCCGTACGTCGCTTTGTTTTGCCGCCAGGAAAGGAAAAGTGACGCAAAGACAAATTTTTGAATTTAAAAATGCCGGGGTAAACTCGACACCCCGCCGGGGCAAACTCAACACTTTGTCCGATCGACACAATTCGATCTGGAACTTATATTTTACCGTCTGAAAATGAAAATACATTGTATATTGTGTATTTAAAAAGTACAAAGTTCGGAATAAAGTAGCTACAACAATCATTTAGAATAACGACGACAAAAATTGTTGAACTTTCAATTATCTTCATCCAAACTGAATGTCTGAAAAACAATTAACGCA
>NW_020218707.1:1063-3818 GCF_003070985.1 Temnothorax curvispinosus | reverse complement strand
TCTCTTTTACTTTAAGAGATATTCAGCTGAATCGCTCGAAATAATACACCCTGTATATATAAATACTGTAAAATTATCAAAAGTGTCGTAGCCAAGTTCCGTTTAGTTCCCGTCAGTATTATATATAGTTTTCGTAGAATAAGTACATACGACCACGTGTTTTTTATACAACTTTCTTAGCGCTTTATATAAGATATTTTTCAAGCGTTACATTATTTTTAACTCGATCAGCTTGTCGTTTTATTAATATCGGTTATGACGAAAGTCATTGGTAGGTACGTCGCTGATTCGTTTTACCGGCAAAGGTATTTCGTACAAATTCATTACAACATAAAACTATGCAGTTTTACGAGGAATATACTACCGCTACTTAGATAGGGGCGTAAAATACCGTTTATATCTTACTAATCTATTAGCGGTAGGTTAGAGGAAGCTGTAAACGGTATAAACAAATATTTTGCTGTATAAATATCGAAGAAATATTGAAAACTTAAGAATAAACTTAAACATTTATTTCATACCCTATGAATATTATAGGCTACGCGTACTTAATATTTTGCAAAATTGTATTCCGGATAATTTAGATTTACTCGTATAGCACACACGGTACTATTGAAATACTGAGTAATAAAAATATTCTTTTACATGTTTTTAGGATAAGAATGCTTCGAATATATACGAGAAAGACATAGGTTCGAGCCTCTCGGGGTCAGGAATCTTTTTAACAGAAGCTGTAAACGGTATGTCTTATCGAATCCTAAAAAGATATGGATCAACAAAAATAATTTCAATAAAGGAGCCCTAGGGGTCGACCATCAGTTTATTCAACAACTGCTCGTCAAAAGCTTTATGCCGCAAAAAAAAGTAGTCGACGCAAGGTAGTAGATAAGATTTATACATTTTTAATAAAATATTAAGTTTATGAAGTTTTAAAGTTTAAAAAGGATTCGAGATGACTGACTCGACGAAACGAAGGAAAAACTCCGTATATCTGTTCCTTTTTTTAAACGTATACAATTTCTTTTGGAATTTCTTCTAAGAAGGATGTGAGGAAACAACGCATCTCCTCTTAAATAAGTTATTAAAATTTATTTTTATTTTAATTTTAAATGTGCAATTAAATATAATATTATTTAATTTTTAAATTTAATTTTCAAATTTTATTTTTTATTTTAAAAATTATTCATACGGATTATTTTTTTCAACTATTCGTACCGTTTTTAAAATAAAAAATAACTTTTGAAATTAAATTACTACTATCTATAATTACTATATGTGGCATATTATTCACGCACAGGTAGGTAATACGCCACTTTGCTCAACTTTTGTATTTCTTTCTTTTTAATAGAAAACAATCGAAATATTTTATTAAAACCATATATAAATAACAGGTAAAAAAAGGAAAAGGAAAACCAGTATGCAAAGATACTTGAAAAAGAAAGAAAAATAGGAAAAAATCAAATATTTCGTAAATGTGGCATATTCCCCCCCGAGTTACCCTACATATATAATCACATACGGAGCGTCTCGATCGATCGTTCTCGAAAACTTTTTCATTCGTGATTTTATAAAGAAATGCTTCGAACGAAAGTTGGTTGATTCAAAAAAGGACATATGATATTCCAATGTGAGACGCGTCATACGTGTTATCATTTTCGAGAAATTTTCAAGGAGACGAATTTCTTAAACGAAACTTGATTTTTTCTTCAAAACAACAGTTGTACGTCTCGTCGTCGAGACGTATCTGAAACACTATGACAAAGCTCTCTTTCTTTAAGAATTTCACGAGATATTAAAAATTTTATTACAGATAATATTTTTAATATAAAATATGAAAAATATCTCGTAAAGTATTCATTTTTGTACAACGTAGAATAACGAAAGGAATTTATTATCGTATAAAACAAAACAAAGTTATTTCAAAAAAATTAATCGCATTTCGCAGACACATAACATTTAGCACAATTTGCAAATGTTAAAATTATTATTATTCCTTTCGTTATTCCACGTATAAAAATATGAAGGCAAAGTTATGGAAAAATGAATTATATTTGGTAAAATATTTTATTATTAAAAGTAGTGTAACAAAATTTTAAATATCTCAAAAAATTCTTAATAAAACAAGGCTTTATTATAGCGTTTCGAAAACGTCTCAACGAGACGTATAACTTTTACCCCAAAGAAAAAATCTAGTTTTATTAAAAAAATTTATCTTTTTTACATTTTCTTGAAAACGACGACACGTATAACACGACTCACATTGGAATCATACGTCCCCCTTTAAACCGAACAATTTTTGTCCCAAGCATTTCTTTCTAGAATCACAAATAAAAGTTTTTGGCAGTGATTTATTACAATGGGACACCCTGTGGGTATATATATATTTGGTATATGTAATTTTGGATCTGTAAACGCAATATAAATATGACAATAAATAGCCTTACATTACTTATTTACTATAAAATTGACATTTATAATTATTTCTTTATTTTTTCCAACAGTTTAAACTTTTTACAAATCTGAAAAAATACTATTTCATCGAAAACCTGCCTTCCATCAAAAATATAAAAGTGCTTGGTTAATTTATATCTTTATCTTTCAGAAATACAGTCAAATAAGCCGCTTAAACTACTCGTTTTATTTATACATCCATAAACGGGATGTTCCATTACGAGCCTTAGGCAACCAAATATGTTTCAAGTTAATACGTCAATTATTTTGATATCAGTACAATCAGTGGTTGTTAATGTTTCTT
>NW_020218707.1:0-1053 GCF_003070985.1 Temnothorax curvispinosus | reverse complement strand
TCGATTCTGTAACATATTATTCAACAATCGCGATACGATTGTTCGACTACTTTATTTTCTCTTTTTTCATCTCTTTTGGGCGGCCATACCGCTTACGAGCGACCCACATTTTGTCAGTCAATTATTTCAATAGTCATATAGATGATATCTAAGAAGTATGGCGCAAAATGACTGACATACCGAAATGACTTGAAAAACAAATTTATTTCGCACAAGTGGGGGTGGCTGTACCCCACCCAAAGCAACCTACTTTTTTGGGTCAGTCCACGAAGCTTTTATCATCGAACGACATAGTAAATCACCGCAAAAAGTTTCACAAGTATCGAAATTATCACGAAAAAATTGAGCTAGCACTTTTTTTTGTCTAAATTATTTTATCGATTTCAAGATTTTACCATTTAACCACTGTTTGTACAAAATATCGCGCGACTATCGACTTTGAAAGACTTTACGACGTACGAAATGGCGAACGACAAATATCATGCAAAGTATAAAATTACTTGCCGTTTACGTGGTTGTGTAGCTTCTCTTCCTTAATTTTTTTCAAAATCTCCTTGACGTCTTTCTCTCTCTCTCTCTCTCTCTCTCTCTCTCTCTCTGGATCTCTCTGAATCTCCTTCACGTTGTTTTATCTGTATGGTACCAAGCGGCAGGGCGAAGGCACTCGATCCCCGTTCGCGTTGAACGCGGTGGACCGCGCACTCGCTCTCGGCACGATCTTACGTATTACACACACGAAAAAACACCGTTAATATAATTAACATTTACAGATTTCTAATTACTTACCCTTATCACAGCTCGCGTAGAACCGTATACGTGAAACTCGATGCAGAGAAACGCAGATACGCATAAGTGAATATCGAATAATCTCGATCGCTGTGACGTAGCATACACTCTGTGTACCGGTCGCGACGGAGAGATCACTGCGTAATCCACGTACCGTTCAAACGTATAGACATGGTTCGCTAACGAACATGAAGATGGCGCCCTCGCTGCGATGCGTTTCCGAACGCGACACGCGTGCAGCGCCTTAGGAGAGAGAGAGAGAGAGAG
>NW_020218706.1:0-1035 GCF_003070985.1 Temnothorax curvispinosus | reverse complement strand
TTTAAAGCGCGTCACTAATCTATACGCCGAAAGAATATCATTTCGAATTATGTTACACTTCTGACTTACCAACCAAACAGTTGTCATGTGATCTGCTGCATGCGCGTGCGGCCACTGTGAGCATGCGCATATGGCTGTAGGGCATGTTCGTAGTCGCTACAGCTCGTCGGTATGACAGGAATCATAACCTGATTTCTGTCAACTTTTACGTTTAATATCTCGCTTCGCGGGGCAGAGCGACACTTTTTTCTGCCAGATTTGGTCGTTTTGTGCAAAAACGCGTCGATTAAGCCTAAGTTCAACGAAATCGGTGAGGAGGCCCAAATTCTTCGTATTTACCGTTTTTATTTAAAATTCAGTCCGAGAATGGAGTTACAACTCCGCCCCGGCAATTCTGACATTTCAAATTTTGCATCTTTGTCGTTTTCACTCTATACCAATTGAACAAAGCGATGTAGACAAAAAATGTCCGTATAAATTTTGTAGCCAAGGTTCACTCTTTTCACATACTAAAATTATTTGTTTTGTTAAAAATCGGCACCGAAAAAATAGTGACGATTTCGCCCCGGTCTCCCCTGCTATATCCTATTAGAACCCAACATGGGGGCGAGGCTTACATATCATATGGTTCAATATGGCCGATGAAACCGCACAATAAATATTTTGTACCGGTAATATCACGAAGGTTTTTGATAAATATGTGGCTAACTATGCAACATATTTGCGAGTGGGCCCATACAAGTCCCTCTGAGAGGAAAATTATAGAGAGGGAGAAAATATTCTGAGCGTAGGTGTGCGGTTTTAATAGTTCACATCTCACCACCAGATGTCATAGCACCCGATGTTGAAAGCCAATATCCGTATCAGAGAGAAACCTGAGAGCGGCCACCGGGATCATTCCGTTCTAGCGGACGTATACTGATGCGCCGCCTGAGAAAGTGGACGTCAACTACGTCGTTACGCTCGGTAACGGTACACACATGGTTCGTGTCCGTGCTATGGTTCGTGTCCGAACTACTCAGATGGAGGGGATAT
>NW_020218705.1:0-1908 GCF_003070985.1 Temnothorax curvispinosus | reverse complement strand
GACTAATATTGGTTTTCATATATCTTAATAATTTTCATATATATACCATAATCCAAATTATTTACAAATCTCATAATAAGAAACAGAAATATTAAATTGTTACGTACATTGTGTTACACTGTGTTAATTTTGGTTTACATCAAAAATTTGAAGCGTTACTTACATGAGACAATTAGAATTTTCTGCGCAAATGTGCGCCTAAAGCCGGCTACATGTTCCGGTAGAATTGTCAGGTGTGCCTACGCAGGCACGCTGTGCAGGTTTATCGGATCATGTAGATGATAAAACTGCACAGTTATTTTGATCTGTGCAGGCGACCGGAGCAAATACGAAAAATCATTCAATTTGCCTGCGCCGGAGTGACCTGCGCAAGCAAACCGAAGCGTGTGTACCGACGTGGGCAGACTTACGTCGGTATTCATAGTCCAATATATCGATATATCCGTGATATATCCAATATATAATCTCTTGTGCAGTGAAATGGCGTCCTTCATAACAGTATTTTTCTTCATAATTAATGAAGTAACTAAACAAAGGAGCTTTAAATAGGTTTTCTCATCCATCCGTAAATAATTATGCCAATCTTTAGGTAAAAACTGCAGTTTATTTAATAAGTTTACATGTGAATAACGTCTTTTTTTAGCTATTCTTTACACCATATCTCACGTTTCATTTTACATTTCAAATACTTTTTTGCTAATAATAAACCGACTATCGCTAAAACGTCGTCTGTCGATGCTATGGTCAGCGTGAATACTGACAGGTTTACCGAAACGTGTGGGCGCATCCGGTAGACTTGCACAGGCGTTTAACAGGCGTGCCTGCGCAGGCATATCTGGCAGTTCTATCGGAACGTGTGTAGCCAGCTTAAGCAATTTAGATGCAAAAAACTATATAACCAGAGCTGCGTTCAGAAATTCAACCTGGGCAACTCTAAGCTATAATTTACGTCTCTACGTACACTATAGCATTAGAGTTACTTAGGTGTGCTTAGGCGTAATTCCTGAACGCACCCTAAAATGCAATCGCCGCGCGCGCGTCGGGCATCATGGCTGCCAGCGGCTCAAAACTCATTCGCGCGCACTCGACTCGTGCGATACGAGCGCAGCATATTATTCACAAATTTTATCAAAAAAATAAAACAAAAACGTCATGGCTCTAACAAAACGTTATATATTTACCAGATTGTATGATGAGCAATGGTTAGAAAATACAACAAATCAAGTTGAATATATAATTAGCATTTTAGACAGGTAATTCTATGAAGCAGCTTTGTTTTTTATTTTGTTAACGATTGTTTTTTAATAGTGTTTATAGCTAGACTTTTATAGCAAACTTGATCGTTTATTACCCGAGAAAAGAACAACCTATTGAAATCGAATTAGTGCTTTTATTTCACAATTAAAGAATAGATGGAATAAGTGTAAACGTAAACTTTATCGTTTTCTGAATCAAAATCAAGTCTGGCTTGACTCAGATTTTAATATTTCCAAAAATACTTTACTCTACGTCCAAGGTCCAAGGTCCAAAGGTACATATAATTTTTCTTTTTACATCATTCTTTCTAAAACTCCCTATTTGCGAATGCGATTTTAAACTTCCTACATGCCTACTTTAAATAGGTCGTCCTAGAAAAAGATTTTAATACCCTCTGCAATCGCTTAATAAAAAAAATCATGCGTGTGGTCGCCACGCGCGTTAGAAGTGAAACTTCTGAAAGCAAGGCTTTGCCATAACTTTTCTGAAATTAATACAAAAACAATGCACCGGAATTAGTCACTCCAAGCCGCCCGCAACTCGAAAATATAGTGTTATACGCAGTTCTCACTATATCCGTTTTGCCAGTGCCGTACGCCTGATCGAATTTTTGTGACGCGTTTTCGAGTCGCAAAATCGAATTTACTTACC
>NW_020218704.1:0-14983 GCF_003070985.1 Temnothorax curvispinosus | reverse complement strand
AAATTATTACTTTAAATAAATAATCAATGTGAAATAAATATTTAATAAACATTAAATAAATATTATTTTTACAATGAATTGTACAAATGTATAATTAATAAAAAATGAATATTAAAAACACATTTAAAAAACATTGTCTGCTGATTGGGCAAGAGCTTGAATAAATAAATACCAGTCCATATTCAATTATCGTAAATTTAGTAATATGTAAATATATGAAGATAAGTAATTATAAGAAGTAATAACAAAAAGAAAGATGTTTTGTAATAGTTTTGTATATAATTAAAATTTCCTACCTTTAGTTGCACATATACGCATGCGTACTCATACATACACACATTCTTTTAATTTTATTTTGAATTATTTTAATAAATAAAGAAAAAAGAGAGAAAGAAGGAAAAAATAATATAGAAAAATACAATTTTATATAAATAATTATTTATACGTCATATATAAAATAATTTTTTTTAGTTATCAATAATAAAACTATTATTATTAACCTAATAAAATTCCTTTTAATTTTGTTTATACTATTTTTGATTAAATTAATAAATAGAGAGAACCGTTATTATAAACATTTATTATAAACGTTATTATAAACGTTTAATAAATCATATATAATATTTAATCGAAAATATAATAAACCTATAATAATAAAAATAAACTAAATGCAATAAATAAATTAAGAAAACGTTAGGAACATTAAAGTAGGAGCATGATTTCTTTTCAAACAGAATTGTCAGATTCTAAATAGGAGCCAGAGGTTGAAGAGGTTCAAAATAGGGTGATGTGACTGCTTATAGTATCAAAGTAGGTGTTAGGTCGAATATTTTGGTCGAAAGTAGGTGTTATATTGAACATTGAGGTCGAAAATAGGAGAAAAATTTTGACTTGGTACGCCATTTCTTAAACGTCCATAAAATTATTTTGTACAATTTACATAAACAATGTCGTAATATTTTTTAGGATTAAAATCTAAATTGATCGAATTTTATAAGTGCGCACTCAAAACAGCGCTATTAATCGCTTTGACGTTGAATCAACCTTGAATCGACACTGGACATGATCGATATTGCAGGAATATCGACTTTCTTATCGACTCAACCAGCTGTCAACCATATCGACGTTGAATTAACCTTGAATCAAGGTTACATTTCTGACTGGGACGGAAAGAACGGTTTTCTGTTTGAAAATAATTTTTGTTGCACCATTAAAATAATTATAGTAGACGTCGCTGAAGTATGATGATAATGCTGTAAAAATTTTGATATTTTAGTAATCAGTTTGATTGTTTTACATAATTATTTTGATGATGCAACAAAATTATTTTCAGATCTGTATCTAGCTAAATTTTTTGATACTTCAGCAAAACCGTTCTTTCCGTGCACTATTCTTCTGTACACTCTTTACAAATATAGAAAGAGGATATCAAAAATAAAAATGCGTTAAGTCATTACAATGTTAAATTTACGTAAAAATCCATGTACACGAGAAATCTCGAGATTTTTCTCTTTTTCTCTCTTTCTCTCTCTCTGATGCGGTAACGAAAACTCACGTTTTCACGCCAAATCGCGTATTACGATATCGTATTAAAACTTATGATAAACGATTGTTTCGGCCAAACTTCAACCGATAACGTAATGTGCGCCTTTAAATATCAAAATAAAAATACATAATTATACTCAATGTATACAAAATAGAAAACAATAGACGTTTAGCTTGTACACGTAAGTGAATCTCGCGTATCATTAATGTATATATTATAAATGTGTACTTGGCGCCTTTTTTTTGCCTTTTTTGAAAATTACATTTACGTGGTATCATTAACAAAACGATATTTTCACAAGCTCGGACTATTCAGTATATCCGCTGTAATCTACTTTTCATTAAAAAGTACTCTTTTGTGAACTATTTATCATCATATACTGTAAGTACCAATAAATTCTAGATTTAGTAAAAACACAAGATAAATGCTATCATTTATCAAAACTCATTTAACCGAGCAATTAAGGGGGAATACCCAATTGGAAAGTTCGAAAAAATTGATTGTTCAATTTTTGCATTTTAAGCAAGGTGGAGGACTTATATTATGGATCTGGAATCGATGATTCTATGTAAGTTGAAAAATTTTCGCGATTTATTTATTGTTCAATTTTCAAACGCGTTTTTCTCGAAACCATGTTAAAAATCGGTGATTAAAATATCTCGGCAACCACGGAACCGATCAATTTGAAATTTATAGAGGTTATTCTATACATAATTATCTAGTCTTTGTCGTAGGATTTTTTTTTTAAGTGACTTAGTTTTTTTTATCGGCAAAATAAACCTGAATTTTTCCCTAAAAATCGAACCCTTAAATTCAAACGCCCGCCAATTTGTCAAAAATCGATATTTTCAAAAACCCCTACGACTAAGACTAAATTATAATGTCAATTTTAATAATCTTTTTGGTCTTTTTGATTCTGATAATTACAAATGAAATGGGAGTGGTCACCGCGGAGGACCTTTTTTTTGTGGCAGTCGACAGAACCCATGAATACTCCGCCAATACTGAATATTTTTTAATAAAAAAAATTTAACATATTCTTAAAAGTGTGTACTTTCATGTAGAAAAAATACCAATACCATAGTTCATATAGGTTTCCTTAAAAAAATTCACAAAAATTGCTTTTTTTCGCGTTTCTAATTGGGTATTCCCCCTTAATTATACGGATTTAATTTTATTGTCATATACAAATTATCGAATTCTCTGATAAAAATTCGAACAAATTTAGATTTTGTATTAGACATTTAATCATTATGCAGTCTAATACAAAATTTAAATTTGTAGAATATAAAGTTTATCTTTATTTTGCATATAATAGTAAAAAGAAAATACCTTATTAATTATTTCGGTTGGTGTGGAAGGAAATTATTTAATTTTCAGATCCACTTAAGGTATATAGGTACTAATACCCGGACACTTAAGAGTAGGTAAATGTACCAATGCCTGGACACGTATCTATGTCTGGATACCTTTAAAAAAATATAAATTTATGGAAATAAACGTTTGGATACCATGACTAAAGTTTCAAACTACAAAAAAAATTTTTTTATCTTTGATTTTAATTCGCGTTAAACTTATAAATAATAACTTTCACGTTCTGATAAAAGTTCTGTTTTTTAGTAGAACTCTAAGAATGAATTTCTGAAAGGAATTTCTATGATCGAAAACGATCCAATCACTAGTTAAGAAGATATTCGACTTCGAAGGTCTGCCGTAAACGTCATTTGCGTAAGTTTTGATGATGATTTTTTAAAACAATTCTAAGGTTTTGGAATTTTTTACTTATCAAGAACTCTAGAACTCTGCTAATCACGAACAAATGTAATACTCGGATTAAACGCAACGCATTAAAAATCTATTTTTTGTTATACGACTAAAGTTATTCTCTTGAGAATCAAAAATTCCGATACGTAGTAATTGCTTTCAAAGTGTCAAGGTTTCCAAAACAATTTTAAGGATCTGAAAATATGAATTTGTTTATACTGAATTTTGTGAGAAATTTTGTAACGCGTGTGCACCATGTGATTTTGCCTAATTTTTTTGTAGTATCGGTGACAGTGCGACGCGCGAAAGTGTAAGTACAAGAGAATTGTTTGACGTAAGCATGCAATGAGTTTCTACACCATATGCATAAAAAGAATGGATCGTCTGACGACACGATAGAAGAAAATGTTATCGTAAAAAAAATGCAAGTATCGTGTCTGTACGGTCAAAACGCAGCGTAAGGCTTTTTACATTTGCATTATATTGAACGCACTTTATATTCGTTAAAAATGATAACTATCCTAACTATTTGAGTGGCAAAAGTCAATGAGCATTTGGTACATTTATGACAGACAATTGTTATATTACAATCTTCGTCATTTTAATCGCATTTATTGATAAAGAAACTGATAATAATATCCATATTGTATCACCAGTTACATAAATCTGATAGTTATTGTTACGTGATACACAAATTGTTCCTATCATCCCTCAAAGAGTCAGGAGTTCAACGTTCTTTGCTCGAAGTGAAGAATTTTCTCCCTCCCCTCCCTTCTCTGTGATTATTCATTTCTGTTCGACGCGAGAATCGATTTCTCAAAGAACCTCGAGATATTTATTATTATACTATCATTTGCTTCAAAAAAGATATTTTTATAGATTACACTTTACGCCAAATTCCTGCTGTGCAACGTAATACGAATCATATGACATTGCGTTGCGATGCATTGCATTGCACTGCATTGTATTAACATTTTTTACAGGGTGTATCGAAAGTCGTACGCTCTTTTTCTGCCGCAGTTATCGTGAATAAACAGATCATAATAAATTAAAAAATAAATTAAAATAATTTGAAAAAGGGAAAAGAGTAATGGAATTTTTTCTTTGATTGATTAATTTTTATAATTGGGCAGATTTTTTTATCTACGGCTCTTATTTACTCAAATGTTTAATAATTAAATAACTGTGCAATTTAATGGAATTTCCAATGAATAACATACTATTTATCGCATGATCTCGTACAGAAAGAGTGTAAGATGCTTCAGACACCCTACCCACGTTTCAGTGTATTATATTACTATATATACTATATAAGCATCTTGCACTCTTTCTGTACGAGATCATGCGATAAATAGTATGTTATTCATTATTGGAAATTCCATTAAATTGCACAGTCACGTAGATATATATAAAATAGAAAAGAAGGAAGAAAAGAAAGAGGATGATAAGGAGAAAAAGAAGAAGCGGAAACAAGAGTGACTATAAGTTGCTGATTTCACATATTAAATGTCATAATCATGGAAAATACATCGGAAATGAAAGCGATAAGTAATGAAATGGAACATAATTCGAGTGAAGAATCAACAGAGAGATTGAGAGAATTGGAAGAAATTAGAAATGGTAAGTAAGAATAATAATTTATTAGTTAATTGTATATAGATGTTTAAATCGTTTATACGATTTCTTTCAATATATAATACGATTTCTTTCAATATATAAAATTTCAGTATTAGAAGATGGTAAGGATGAGATATTAATAACTGCAATGATTGAATTTGAAAGATCATAAGATAATATAACATTAGAATGTGAGAAGGAAGAAAATTGTATGGAGGAAAAGAAGGAAGAAAAGAAGGAGGATGATGAGGAAAAAAGCCTGGAAAAGAAGCGGAAACAAGACGCTGACAATTGTATATATGGAGGAAAAGAAGGAAGAAAAGAAGGAGGATGATAAGGAGAAAAGCCAGGAGGAAAAACTTATCATTCCCTGTTCAAACTTTCAATACCAATTGATGATGGAGCTAAATCTAATATAAGAGGAAACTCTCAAGCTGCACGAGAACTGATCTCTGCTAAACTCATCATATGGGATGAGGTGAGCATGGCGGTTGGGCATGCCTTAACAGCAGTTGATAAACTCTTCAAGGATCTAATGAAGAATCCTGAAGACCATTTGAAGGAAAAGTTATTTTATTTGCAGGAGATTTCAGACAAAATCTCCCAGTAGTACCTCATGCACATAAAGCAGCCATAATTGAGTCGACTGTCAAATACAATCTTATATGGAGAAATGTAATTCAGGTTAAATTACAACAAAATATGAGAACTGCGGATAAAAAGGAATTTGCAAATTGGCTAATGCAACTAGGAGATGGTAAATTGTCAAATACGGATGGGTTACATCTTGATACAATTGAAATCCCCCAGGATTTTATATCAAAAGATTCTATTATTACTAAGATTTTTTATGATAGAATCACCATGGAACAGATTAGAGAAAATCCAGATCGAGCGATTCTTTGTCCTAAAAATGAAGATACTTTCAAAATTAATGACGAAATCCTTCGTCTAATGGAAGGAGAAGAAAAGGAATATCTCTCAATTGACTCTATTGTGAGTGATGATCCACAAAAGCAATTGAATTATCCGACTGAGTTTTTAAACTCTATATGACACCTTCTGGAATGCCAGTTCATCGACTTAAAATAAAAGTCAGTGTTACAATTATCTTATTAAAAAATTTAAATACTAAGAAAGGACTTTGCAATGGCACAAGATTTATTGTTACTGATTTGAAACCTAATCTTATTTATGCGAAGGTTCTAACTGATCCTGCCCGAGGCCAGATTGTCTTCATCCCAAAAACCGATTTCATTACAAATGACTCGGAAGTTCCATTCAGGCTTAAACGGAGACAGTTTCCTATTCGAGTATCATTTGCTATGACAATAAATAAATCCCAAGGACAAACTTTACAAAAAATTGGAATTTATCTGCCACATCCTGTATTTGCTCATGGTCAACTCTATGTGGCATTTTCTAGAGCAACCAAAAAGGAAAATGTCAAAATTAAGATTGATGAAACAAGCAATCAAGGACATCTCATTGAAGAAAATCCAAAATCTTATACAAAAAATATCGTATACAGAGAGGTTTTATAAATTAAAAAATTAAAAAAATGTATGAGAGCTAATAATATAGCGGGTAAACGGTGGGTACTTAGAAGTAGTGATTTGGTATGAGAATAAATTGTCGAGCATTTCGTGCAATATTTCTTGCGCATGATTTTGTTTTACAATCTTGTCTCGATTTTTTAATATCAAATTTCATATTTGTCTCGTATTTATCAAGCCGCCGTAATCAATCGAGCAAACAAGCGAGATCAAGCAAAATTCTCAAAAGAACAAGATAAAAACTTCGAGATTCTTTTCATATAACTGAACATTCTATCGAAGTTTGACATGAATTGTGAATATAGCAAAACTCGCTTTTGTTTTTGTTATTGACGAGCAAATTCAAATCTCGTTTTAATCTCGTCTCGATGTCATATAGCCAATATAAAATATTAAAGTTTAATATTATAGTTAAAAAATAAAAAATTAGAAATTAAACGAGTATTATCTGAAAAAGAAAATCATATTGAGTTAAGACCGAAGACTTCAAAATATCTTCAAGCGTTTACAATAATTAATCTTGAAAATAATACGAAATTCGCAACGTGTAATTTGTGCCCTGGAAAAACAATAAAAATGACGAATGGAAATACAACTGGTGTAAAGAGACACTTAGTGCGGGAACATTCCGAATTATACAGCCAAATTTGCGGAAACGTCAAATAAGGTAACACCGATTTCAATATTTTTTATCTCTAATTTTGCGCATTTGAATTGTTCAAAATTATACCGATTGCTTATTTCATTTCGTGTTTGACCGTTAAACTGCATTTTTTCATTAAAATAGCGTATTTTTCTAAAAAATTTATCTATATACGTAACATACACAATCTGCAGAATTTTGAGATTTGTTTCGATCCTCAAAAGTGGCCATTCCAATAGGGAACGAATAATCAAACATAAAAAATATTATTTTCTAAAAAATAAATGTTTCTAGGGATCTTTTATGTTGTTAATTCAATTTTAATCACATATTTATTTTAGATATTGAACCATTAAATTTACTTAAACTTTTTTTACTTTTTTCTACTAGATTTAATCACGCAAAAAACAAATCGTTATCAGTCACAAGAATTAGCTTAGCATTGCATGGATAGCATATACACACATGTATATATTGATATATTTAGTATTAAAAAGATCACATGTATCACCCAAAAAAAAGTAATTTACTTATTAAGTAAAATTTCCTGTAATCTCATATTCTAAGCAAAAGCTTTTACAGAAAGAGTATTCCTCTTCCAATAAAGTAGACTAATCATAAAGAATCTATTGGTTATTATTTTAACAGTTTTCCTCTTGTATTAATAGGAATATGTTTTCTTTATGCGGAATGCTTTCTTACATGCGATACGAGAAATACGAAAAACAATGTGTGTCGCTGCGTTCTACCGTGATTAATCAAACATCATGTTGCGTATGCACAAGATAGACGCACTACTCAGGGATAACTTTCAATGCTCAGAGATAACTTTCCTGCGTATTTGTGTCATGTGTTGATGTGTGTAGTGTTGTGATCATAGGAAAGAATTATTGTTTACTTCTGGTGTTACTTCTCCATCAAGTTATTTCATCATGAGTGAAATTGTTGCGTCATGAAGGTTAATTATGGCATTTTCCGTGAATCGATGAAACCTTCGTGATGGAACAATCTCACTCATTATGAAACAACTCGAAGGAGAAGTAACACCAGAAGTAAACAGCAATTCTTTTTTTTTATCACAACACACATCAACACACGGCACAAATAAATTTATTTAGGAACAGCCAGACTTATATTGCACAAATACACACAAGACAAACTTCTTTTAACTGCAAGAATATTATGCTAATATTGTAGAACATTTTGCTTAGAACATTTTTCTCTTAACCTTATAGGATTCCTCTTGAGGCCATATATAAGAATAAAATCCTCTAAGATTTAGAGGATTCCGCCAATACGAAAATTATTTTTTCTTGGGTGATATACATATATTATATAACATAAATATATTAATAATACATTTAGTATTAAAAATATCATAAACTTATTAGCACACTCAAAAGTGGCTATCCCGGCAGTCTAAAGATTGAATAAAACAATAATAATACTGATATATTTTCAGAGTGGAAATAAAAGTCGAGTTTTCTCACAAGAACAATTTGAAACTATGCTGGTTGATTGGGCTGCGAAAAAGTATCTCCCTTTTAACTTTTTTGATGATCAATTAACTCAAGATTTGTTTCACTACCTTCATCGCGGTGTAAATATTCCAAAGCATGATGGAATGCGATCCAAAACTTTAGAACGATTCTCTAAAATGCAGGCAATAGTGTTCAAGATACTTCACGACAATGTTTCGAATATTTCTTTTACTATTGACGCTTGGACGTCAATAGCTCATAAATCTTACTATGGGATAACGGAATGGAACATTCAATTTCTAGTTGTAGATTTTGCACCTTCTAATGGTCGTCATTCTGGTAAAGATATTGCCAAAATCTTTTACAAGAGCTTAAAACCATGGAATCTTCTTTCTAAAGTACAAGGCATAACTCTCGACAACACTCTAAAAAATCCAAAGTAAGACATGTTTGAATTTCAAACATTTTTCTACAGAAAGTGACTAATTTTCAGACATCAGTCATCTTTGGAAATCAAAATGTGTTTGATATTCAAACAGCGCTATACTCAGTTATTTTTCCTCATTGCATTCTTCAAATGTTTGATACTAAAGCATTAAATGTAGTAAGATGTTTATATGCAACTTACTTCGGTGATCAATCAAACGTTTTTGTAAAAATAAGACAGTTTTTTCTTTTCAAACATTTTTGAACTTATAATATTTTACTGATTTGAAATCAAACACTTTTGGTCTTAAAAGAAATATATACAAATGACGCAGCAGCCTAATGCTCAGTGACGATATTGCAGGTGATTAATTCCCTCACAGAACACTTTTGAAGAAAGTAGTTTTATTAAAGTTTTAGGTAAAGAGATGTAACGATGCACCCCCAAACATGCATCGTTCCGGCAGGAACACCACGCCGAGACCACCCAGCCAACCACCCGCGGAGGTAAAGAACGGGCACGGTGTGCCCAGCGTATTTTTAATCGTTCTCACATGCAATGTTAGGAAGTCCGCGAATGGACTTAACGCGGCAACCGCTTCACCGCGCCGAGCGGTGCCGAAGGCGGCCGAAGACCGCCGAACGCGATCACGGCGTCAGGGCGCCGCGATCCCCGATCGCTCCGCCGCACCGGCCCGGCGCTCGCGATCGCCGTCGCTACCCCCACCACCCCGCGACGCCGCCGCGACGCGTATATAAGCCCGGCGTCGCTGGCACAGAGCGCAATTCCCGATCATCCGTCTTCCCGACAACACCGATCCTGAATTCCTGCACTAAGCCAGTCCGAACGTAAGGTAGAGCGCCTCCGACATTCTCTGTCTTCGCCGAGTGTGTCTCGGCTAACGACCAGCTTTCTGCAGTTATCCGAATCACCCGAAGCCGTCCGAATAAGAAGGTAGAGCGCCTCCGGCATTCTCTGTCTTCACCGAGTGCGTCTCGGCGAAGGACCAGCTTCTCTCTATTATCCAAATCATCCGAAGCCTGTCCCGACAAGACAGAGAGCGCCTCCGGCATTCTCTGCCCTCGCCGAGTGTGTCTCGGCCGACGACCCGCTTCCGCCGCGTTACCCACGCTTCGCGATCCATATCGCCGCCGCGCTTCGCGCCATTTTTCCGCGCTCCGGGCCGAGCCGACCGGGAAACCGACGCCGCCCGTACCGATACCTACCACCACGCGATTCGGTCCACGAGAATACAAAAGCAACGGCTCCGCCCCGCACATACCGCGGGTTGCCCCGCGCCGCTCGCGACCAAACCAACGTCGCCTCACACGCACGCCCAACCGTCGGAAACCGCGCGGGCATACGCGAGCGAATCCCGCTAAAGCAGTACACACGCATTGACCCGTTGTAAATGTCGCGAGCATATATTGTTATTGTTATAGAATAAACTTGACTATTTTCTGTTAACCGAGACGCGCCTTCATTTTGCTAACCTCGCCACCCGTCTGCTTCTCCGCACCTCCTTCGAACCCAGGCCAGCCGCGAGCTAGATCCGCGCTTCGAAGCCAGGTTGTTTTAGAGAATTTTGAAAATACTCATACATCCGTACTTGTTCGTTTTATTAAAAAAATGCAGAAATATAATACAATAATATTACGATAATGTAAAATAAAAAATAATTTAATTAAAAAAAAATGACTATAGTAACAGAAAAAGATAGCGTCCTTCCTTCCCAGTCTATTGGTTTTTTAACCTTATTTACAGTCAAAAAAACCTTGAATTAACGTGTGTCTTATTCATGTAGCTGATATACTAGTACAATTAAGCCAGCTAGCTCTAGCCTATAAACTCTGTCCGTTTATAATATGTCAAAAGAACGTAATCACAGGATCCATATTCAAACATTACAAGTAGATGCTTACAAATCAACTTACTAATTGGTAAAGCATTAAACTTACTGGGTTTATGAGGCCCAACTTTATACGCATTTAACTTTGGTTCAAATTCATCAGTAAAAAACTCTTCATAAACAATTACATGTAAATCCTGCCATACAACTATTTCTAAAATTTTACCAAACAAAGGAAGACTGTCATCAACTAAATTAATTAAGATAAAGGATTGTTTGTTGAAACAAAAACCCATTGTTGTTACACTACCACTACACATTATTTCAATATTTTCTGGAAGGTTTCGTAGATATGGACTGACAAGATTACGATAAATAGAATCTCTGGGCATTGGTACACCTGGAGAAACAATTTCACCATGATACAAGAAAGCTCTAGTAGTAGTTCCAAGCATTTGAGCAAACTCAAGACATTGAAGTTTTTGTTTCCGCACGGCAAAACTAAAAGGGAGATTTTTGAATTTTTTTATTCTTGAAGCTATATTCTTGAAATAACTGTGTAAGGCTTCTAGCCTCATGCACCAATGTTGACGAGGCAATCCAAACAACAATATTTGCTCCGTAAGGTGAAGCATATAGTGCCACTTAGGTGTAATCGCAGCATCACCATACAAGACCTTGAAACGTATGTGGTGAGTTTGAATCATAATATTCAAAAGATCCACATCATCTTCATGCAACTCATAAGATAATGCAATATTGATAATTTGCATCAGCAAGATAAAAGTTCTTATGTGATCCTCAACAGTTTCATCTAGCCACTTTCCAACAATTCTTCTTTTTTGATTAATGGCACCCGCCTCTTGTCAGTGGCGATACGGCCAAGTTCTCTAATTGGTATTGTAACTATGTGATTCGTTTCCATTCGACCAGACTTGTAATACCAAGGTTTTGACGATTCTCGATATATGTAATTATAATAATGAGTCCCTTTGTCTCGGGCGCGTATGACGAGATATTCTTTAAAGCGATTGTCTAGCTTTTCTTTAGAAACAGCAAATAGATCAGTATATGGGATTTTGAAGTGTGGGGGAGGAGTGCCTTCTCTTATTGCCCTTTTTGCTAAAGAGTCGGCAATTTCGTTACCATATATTCCTATGTGCGAGGGAACCCAAATAAACTGTATACGAGTGCCACCTGCTTGAGCTATAAGCAATTTTGCCTTAATTAGCGGGATGAGATAGTTACATTTGCGAGGATATGGGGCTGCGAAAACTTCTATCACGCTTTTGGAATCAGTAATGATAGTGGCACACGCTAGCCGAAGGTCAAGACATAAAAGTATTGCGTTGTAGATGGCCCAGGCTTCGGCAGTAAATATAGATGTCTGAGACGGTAGTTTATGCATGATTTGCAGCTGAATCTGAGGGGAGTGACAAGCACCTACGTAGTTTCCTGACTGAGTCTTGGACCCGTCAGTGTAAAATATCAAAGTATCTCTGATGACCTCGCTGAATGCTTGGTCAAAAGCTGCTTGTACCTGTTGCCGAGGAACTTTGTTAAAGGTATCCATTAAGTCTGGATTTGGGTAGAAGTGTGGGGGGGGAGAAAAAGAAAGAATAAAAGGAATACTGGAAAGTAGGCAAGATTGTCGATTTGTATATGTAACGCGTTATCTGTTCGACACTTCTAAATGTTTCCGCTAGAGGAAATTTACGGGTTACATATTCTGCCCTCTTCGGGTCCTGGGATGTATAGTATGCTATCTTTGACAACGATTCCGTGACTGGATGATTCGTGACTGACTGTACATTAATGAGATATTTAGTAGCCAAATGTTGAAGCCTTAGCTTTAAAGGTGGCTCCTTAGCCTCAGCAAACATGGTGTTTATGGGTGTGGAAATACGATATCCCAGACTGACTCTAATAGCCTTATTCTGTATAATTTCAAGTCTATGAAATTTGGACGAGCTTTGAAGGCAAAATATATGGGAGGCATACTCTAGGGAACCTCTTAAAATGGCTCTATACACATTAAGAAGAAACTGAGGATGAGCTCCCCACCAAACCCCTCTTAGGGAAGAAATAATGTTTGCCGTTGTCCTGGCTTTAAAAATCAGGTAATCCATGTGAGCGGTGCCTGCAAGCTTGGGGTCTAGGATGACACCTAGAAAACGAACAGTATCTGAGGGGCTGATGATCCTATCGTCGATTCTGATGACGCAATGATTGTAGTTCCGCTTGACAGGCGAGAAGATCATAAGTTGGGTTTTAGAGAGAGAGATTTCTAATCCTCTATCTCTGAGGAAATTCTGTATCTGATCAAGGGATTTTTGTAAGGAGTCGATAGCTTTCTGCAGGGTGGATGCCGTTGCATATATAACAATATCGTCAGCAAATTGGAGAATTTTGACGCGAAGATGGAGTACTTTTGCTATTTTCCTTAGGTAAATGTTGAATAAGGTTGGGCTAAGTACTGATCCCTGAGGGGTACCCTTTCGCGAAGTGCGAGGAGGGGTAAGTTTGCCATCAACAACAAACTGAACATTACGAGAGTGAATGAGGTTTTGAACGAACTGGCAGAACCTTTTGGGGAATCCAAGTTCTAGTAGATCATGAATTAGGATATCAGGAATAACATTGTCAAATGCACCCTTCACGTCAATGAACAAAGCCGCAGTCATTTTATTCTGAAGGAACCCTTCTTGGATTTCAGATGTTAGGATAGTGAGGTTGTCAGAGCAAGATCTGAATTTGCGGAATCCGAACTGGAAGTCAGGTACCAGAGACTCAGGAAGGGCTCTCGACTTCATTACCCGGTGTAATCTATTAAGAATAAGCTTTTCGAGTAGTTTAAGTACACAGGAGGTGAGAGCTATCGGTCTAACTCCACCACCGTGGGGTTTAGGGATGAGATAAACCAGCGAATGTGACCAAGTCTCCGGAAAAGCACCCTCCAGAAACAGGTTGTTGAGGATTCTCAAAAGCAGTTTTTGCAGGGAAGAAGGAAGCAATTTAATGATTTGATAATCTATTCTATCAAAACCTGGGCTGGACTTCACCTTTACGGAGTCAAGAGCAGTCTCGAATTCCTGAAATTGAAAGACATTGTCCATCCAAGAGAGGGTCTCAGGTGTGGAAGCGGAGTTGTCTGGGATGTTTAGTGGTTCAGAATTACACGAGGGAGGACAAATGTTAGCCATTGCGATATCTATCTGTTTGCTATTTACGCCCGCAGAGGGATTGGCTAATGCCAATTTACGATTTCTATACCTTTTCAGCATTTTCCAAATCTCCACAGTAGGAGTCAAAAAGTCCAACGAGGAACAATATTCTCTCCATCCATCTCTTTTGGCCTTTCTCAGGATTTTCCTAGTCAGAGAAAATTGAGCCCTATAAGCCTGATAATTTGCCACAGAGGGGTTTTTACGGTATGTCTTGCATACTCTTTTTCTAGTCTGCACTGCTTCCGAACACTCCTTCGTCCACCAAGGGGCGGGAGGCGGACTTGTATGAGTACCATCTTTTTTCCGATGCTTCAGAGAAACTGAGTCTCTAGCTGGGGGAGAGAACTCAATAACGACGTTATCAACCTGATAAAAAAACACGCGGTATTGTTGCAAGGGCTCCTTATCACTGATCCCAAGAACCTCCGCCTCCAAATCTTCAGCACGTGATTGCAGGATAGAGGTAAAGTTTCTCCATTGTTCTTTCGATAATTTGTGTTTGTAGGAAAAAACTTTTATTGATCTAACCTGTCAATTAACGTGGACAATGATTAGACGGTGGTCGCTGCCCATTGTGTCTCGAAGAGTAAGAGATTCGCATAGAGGAGCCAGATTGGATGAGCAAATTGTGAAGTCTAATAGAGAAGGCGTAATGCCTGGAGGAGGAATATAGGTAGGCAAATCTGCGTTAATAAGCTTTAACGGATACTGATCAAGAATGTCAACAATGCAAGACCCTGCTGAGTTAACCCGGGTCGCTCCCCAATAGGGGTGATGGGCGTTTATGTCTCCCATAAGGAGAAAGTATTCTCGAGAACCAACCAGTGAGAACAGGTCTCGCCAAGTATTTTGGCAGACGAAAGGCTTAGGGTG
>NW_020218703.1:0-1496 GCF_003070985.1 Temnothorax curvispinosus | reverse complement strand
AAGCAAGATCCAATCCTGACCGATTACGACGTTTTCCCTTCGTTTTATTGTGTATCTTACACGGTCTTATAATCTCATACTTATTGTTTATAACTTATATTTTATGGTCCTTAGAAGAAGATATTGATAAAGAGGCGTTTCTAAGTATAACTGAGACCGAGGTGTCAAGAATAATTACTACGATTGGAGGGATTCGCTGTTTTCTTGAGAAGAGGAAATTATTGATGGACAGTATTAAACTGGTAAGACAAAAGTTTTTATGATACTTTTGGTGTATGCGTTTCAAGGCAAAACATAATTATTTTTCTATTTGCATTATTTTGTTTATTAAGTGAATATTGATGATCCATTGGTACATAACACTTGTGATGCGGATGAAAGTTCTTCAACGAATAAATTTTGAATAAATTGATTGGTACATAACAATGATGCGGGTGAAAGTTCTTCAACGAATAATCAAGTTAGTATATTAAGCTTCATATTATTTAAGACTTAGTATATATATATACAATTACATGGGCATTGTATTTCATACTGTCACAGGAAAAAAATGATTTAATTTTCATCGAGTTACCATTCATTTTGAATTTTCCAAGTGACTCTGATGTGGAAGTACGAGAAAGGGATACATCTAAGAGATCACAACAAGATATAGAAAAAGAGAATCGCACACCTAAAAGACTTTGTCAATGGTTCGCAAAAACACAATATCAGAATCTGGTAAGTGCATTTACCACAACTTTTCTGATTAATTGTCAGAGAAACTTCTGTCCTGTGTGTTAATAAATTTTTATCTCATATAGAATTTGGAAAAGATTTTGCAAGAACATATAAAAGGTGACGCAATATTATTTTATTATAAAGAACATGGCTTTCTAAATGCAGAAGCAAGAGGAATTCTCTTAGATATCGTAGCAAATTATATGCTTAAAATAAACAAAAAGTATGTTTTGTAAATTTTTAAAACTTTTTTAATATTTGTAGCATAGAACTCTATGTATAATTAACATGCATAATTATCTTATCCAGGCCCTCATCTTACGAATTTGGATTTGTTAGCAAAAAAATCTGTGAAGTGTTTCCTACTGAAGCTGAAGTAAGACAGTTTTTTATTAAGTTCCTTTAGAATAAACCAAATTTCTGTTTTGTCTAAATTATTGCTTATAAAATGTATTGTCTTCAAATTGTTATTGTTTTCTATATATAGGGTAAGGAATACAGTAATTGGGAGGGGTACAGTTATTGGCATATTAATTTTTTTAATTCAAATTTCTCATTAAATTTATTTATTTATTTATTTATTTTTCTGTAGGATACCTATTACTATCGGCCATTCACAAATGGCCCATCTCAAAAAAATGCTGCTGGAAAACTCGTAGATAAGGTACGAAATACCAAATCGCTACTGAAAAAGTTGGGTGTTGCATATCCCTTGAGGCAAGATGATGAAAACGATTCTGAAGAACCTGAAAGTCGATCTTCCATCGAAGGTAATG
>NW_020218702.1:0-1054 GCF_003070985.1 Temnothorax curvispinosus | reverse complement strand
TATGACATACGCGACAAGAATATTTACTTTTGCAATCCTGCACGGAGTGTTTGGTACTTAAGCAATTAAAACACCTTTTGTGTTGTTTAATGATCTCTCGACGCTGACTCGCATTCTTGCTTATAAACGATGGACACAGATTTATGAAGTGCGACGCTTTACATAAAGGACACGGAGTCGAGTCGTTGGCGGAGGCGTTCGCGGCGTACACTCGCGAAGAGTTTGCAAATTTCGACGCGGTTTTGCTTGAGGAACCGATCGCACAGTCTTCGAGCGCGCGGGTACGAGATTTGAGAAACCGACAAAGATCTTCGTATGATTGCAGATCATCGGTATTGCTCGATTTTACATTCCACGCTTTACGCGTTATCGGATCTAATTTATGTACGATGAGGTGAACGAGAACATCGTTCCACAATTCATCAGGTCGGCGCTTTAGATGTTTAAGAGAAGCTACCGCGGTACTGACTTTATCGTACAATGTCTGTAAATCCGAAGCAGACTTGCGCGTGATTTTCGGTAACTCAATTAAAGTAGAAAGAGGCAAATTAAGAGACCTTCGTTTGCTCTCGTACCGCGCGATGAGAGCTTGCCATGCAATGGCGAAATTATCCGCGGTAATCGAGATATTTGCGATGCACTCGGCCGCGCGACCCTTCAAACATGAAACGAGAAAATGCATGCGCGCGAAATCATCGAGATCTTTGTTATTCTTAATTAATGCGGTGAATCTATCGCGAAACGTCTCCCAGTCGTCGTGGTCGCCATCGAACGGAGGCAATTTAGTCGGAGGCAGATGTGAGAGAGAGAGCGCCGGTACCGTTAAGTTCGATCGCGAACTCGAGAAAATAGAGTTCGGACTCACGACCGGCTCCAATTCCTCCAGGCACTCCGTCATGTAGTCGAGGGCGTGTTGATAGGCTGCGAGAGTTGTGTCGAAGGCGTTGTCCTGGAAGTAGCTCAGGGTTGCTCGGCTCGATTCAGGAATCCGATGCAGGAGATCTGCGTGGCCGTCGAAGAACGGAGCCCAGAGCTCCTTTAGAGATTGAATGCG
>NW_020218701.1:0-32711 GCF_003070985.1 Temnothorax curvispinosus | reverse complement strand
TTTATAGTAAAAATATTGTTATAATAGTAGTTTAATTATTTTATATAATATATTATAATATATTATTTATTTAAAATTTAAAAAAAATATGGGTCTTTAGTGCGCCACATTGTTGACACGGGCGAGGACCAATCGCGCCTCGTCCAATCACGTCCTATGCGCATCAGCAGTCGATTGCAGTCGATTGCAGTCGATCGGTAAACAGCCGGGAGCGATGCACGCTCGCGTGATTTGACGTATTTGACAAGTTTTAGAGCGCGGATCTCGGGAGGACCCACTGCATGCGGAACGTTGATCGTGATATCCTTTCCTCTAGGGAATAGTATCCTTTTTTTTTTATATTCTCACCACACCATGGACACGGACAGGCCTTTACATGAGGAGTGGAAAAAACGGGTATGTAGGCTGGGTCCGCTCGTCGGACGCGATAATAATCGGAGAAGCCTTACGAATATTCCGTAATCCCGTTTGTTGGGGACACCTGGATGAATCGAATGAGTCCGCATGTTTTTCTGCGCGGCAAACGCGGCGGAGAATGCATCTCGGGCATGTTGATGACTTCTCAATATCTAATTGACACGTTCAATAATTCTGCAACGTTGCTATGAGTCATTCAATGAGGAGTTTATCTCTTTCTTAAATCGAGATCTTTCTCATTTAAATTGTACAGTAATGCTTTTCACTACATGCTATATTTACTATTGTCAAATTATTAAATCCAAATTTGATTGTAATCAGGCGTTTGTGGGACCACTGCCGGACAGTTTTCTGAGAATAGAAGAACGCAACGCGCAGTTGCAGCAGGAGGCGGCGGATCAACAAGCCGCTCTGGCTCTCCAACAGCAGATGCAAAGTATGCCGGTGACTCACGATCCTCGAGTGGGTAGACTTAGCATAACAATCTCTCAGGTAATTGTTTTTCCATAAGCGTGACGTATCCAGCGTTGTTCGAGTCAAATGAGCCAACGACGCGACAATTTGCACCTTCTCGCGCTACAACAGGCTGTCCTTTTCCAGGCCAAATTAGTGAAAAATTATGGAATGACGAGGATGGACCCTTACGCGAGGATACGAGTGGGACACTCGGTGTTTGAGACGCATACAGACTCTAACGGTGGAAAAAATCCACATTGGAATAAAGTAATTCAATGGTGAGAATTCATATCTCGTTGAGATAAGTAGGCAGATACGTAGGCACAGGTGTTATTATGACACATTTATTATTGCAGCAACCTTCCACCTGGAGTTACCCAGATATACATAGAAATTTATGACGAGTGTTCCTTTGTGATGGACGAACTGATTGCGTGGGGCCACATAGAGATTCCACCGCAGGTTATTCAGAAGGGAGAGACCCACGAGGATTGGTACATGCTCAGTGGGAAGCAGGGAGATAATCAGGAGGGCATGATCAATTTAGTTTTCAGTTACACGGTAAAAACAAAGATTGCGCTATTTTCTTCTATGTTATATTTATATCGTTAATTTACAATATTTATAATATCTCAAGAAAGCAGACTATTGTGAACTAAATAGCCATGAAATTCAGGATACAATTGCGCACATTAATATTTTCTTCAAGTATTACGTTCGAGTTTTATCTTTTCTTTTTCACATTGGAATGTGTTTGCAATAGACCAAGTATCATCCGTACACGGGTTCCTCTTCGATAATGATGGTCCCTTCTGCAACAATGTTCGGCACGTCATACGCCCCGGTAAATGTTTATGCGACACCTCCGCCTATTGCTGCACCAGCGGTCGCACCCAGCTCTTTGCCAAATGCTGAGGTCGAGTTGAAACAGGTACTTAATATATATCCCGTCTACGATTCTAGTCCGACGTTCTTTTTGTTATGTACACGTAACTGTTATGCTGTATACTTTTTGCAGATCGCCGAAATGTTTCCAAATGTTGACAAGGAAGTTATCAAATCAGTATATGATGCCAATCACGGCAAGAAAGACATTACAATTAATTCGTTGCTTCAGATGTGCGAATAAGTCCTAATTTTCTACGCAGCTAGAATGCCATACGTAACTTTATCGTATCCTTCGTTAATGAACTTTTTTTTTCTTTGGAATGTAAGATGATGTACGAAAATCTAATTTGTAATACTTCCATACGTAATAATATACATTAAGGTCGAACATTCTTTGAATATGTAAAATGACGAAATATTTCTCTTCTGAAGAAACATATTACATTTTAATTGAGTATAACATTGAATTATTCTTACAATTAGTCAATTTTGTTATATGTTATTGTTATTTCAGAGTTTATATTATCTTTTTCTCTCATATTTCCATATATATGAGTGTTTATTTATTCAATTGCGTTATATATTACATGATTTACTGGTCTCTATATATAATTTAAATACATATTGCGCGTTCTACAAAATTGTAAAAAGATATACGCTTGATTAATAGTTGCACACATACATTGTAATAAATATCAAATATATATAATTTGTACAATTATTCATATCGAAGAAATAGAATAAGCCGAAAGTGTCAGGGAATTACGAAAATTTTATACATGAACAGCGAAACGACTGTAGCTACAGAAATAATTAACAGTGAATGTGTATTTCTTACTGTTGAGTTGCAGGGCATAGAGTTGTTTTTAGATTTACAGGCACACACTTCGATATTATATCCTTCAGTCTAGAAGTATATTCAAAAAATATTATAATTATATATGTTTGTTTATTAAGTGCTAAGATATAATCATACAATCGTAAAGAAACATACGAATTACAAATCGCTTATGATACATACGTATTGAACGTAACAGCCTGATGTAACCGGCAATACTTCTGTGACTTTCCCACGAAAATAACTGACATTTATAACTACAAATATAATATTTACATTTATTTATATCCGCTAAATCCTATAAATGCTCCGACTACAAAATCTGAGTCAATTTCATTTTGTTACTGTAGAATATATTTACCTGCGCCATTGTACATGTATGTAAACTTTACACAAACGCTACCATCATCCATCTGTTTCATGCGCTCTTCTTTAATTTCATTATTTTTCCACATATCAGTTAAATTTGGCTTCGTAGTCTCTGGGAAATATTATGAAGGAATACCGCTTAAACAGAATTGAATTTATAACTGAGAACGAACATGAACGTTGCACACTTACGAAAAAGCAATGGTTCTATACACGGAGTGTGTTTAAATGGTTTATCACCATCATCATCATCATCATCAGGGTCACCGCAGTCTATCTCATTTTCTGAAATTGATGGCCCTGGCCATGTGAAATGAAAGCAATGTGGCCCTTCGATACCTGTCGCTATATACAAAAATAATAGGGTCTAATTAAGAACAAAAAGATTATAAACAATTGATAAATTGTGAAGCGTCGAACGAAAGCAACCGAATATAAATTAAATAAGGAACTGTATTAAGTAGTTATGCATCATTTCTTTGTATATATTAAGTCTCATAGAATTTTTAACACACAATATATATATATATCGCGTTATATAACACACACAATATATATATCGCGTTTTAGCTCGAAAAATTATCTTTCTGACTAAGTTTATAAGTCAAATTTATCCCCCGTATTTTTATATATAATTTATATGTCTCATGTGTATGTAATTATGTACATACACAACACTTATATGAATACGAATTGTCTCAATGCTCTACATGTGCATGTATGTACGTGGATAGGTGTTTCCCGCGATCTATTCTCATATCGGTTGAATATCGAACGAAATGCTGGCGGTGGCTTAAATGTTTTCTGACCGGCTGCTCCAACGAGCGAGTCTTAAACGAAAATGTATCGCTAATATCGACGGCCTGTTATTTGGTATACTTATATTCTTACGATATTTATACGGTATTATCGAGGCACATAATGTTATAAAAAGAAATAAATATACTTACCTAAAAACACGTACGTGAAAACCGTTAACAATACAGCCAAGTAAATCCCTTTCATTTTTGCATGTTTGAGAGCTGACTCGCGCGACGATATTTTAGATATTACTCACGTTGCTGCGAGATTAGAAGCTTATCTGATAAAATCGATCACAATCGTATAGTGACAGTGTCTTTTATATATAGGGCAATCGTTATCAACATACAGCGTGATTGTATAAAAGAACATAACGGTATAAAAATTAATTAATCGCATTGATTTAACTGGTTACATGAAAAAAAATCAGTCGTTTTGTTAAGTTTTGCTTTTTGTGAATTATACGCGCTATTTGTGTACTCCTGTCTTGGACGTTTTTGGTTATTAATACTCTTTACATTTTGCCTCGAACGGATTTAGTCTGAATTGACTCGCTGCGACCGCTTTCTATTTATATACTATACCGATTAAGAAGGGTTATTTCGCAAAATATCGGAATAAAATAATGGAGAGTCAGTACAATGACAATATAAAAAATTTATTGTAACAACAGCTAATCGAGCTTCACAATTTTTGGCAGTTATAGCATTTCATGCATTCCTTCTATCTACTGTATCAATTATGTGAATACCCACTGATATATAACACATCTATTTATTAAGGCAAGTAGATAAATATTCTTCTTCGTAGATAAACTAGATCTTAAGTAGCTTTAAGTATTATAAGTAATTTGTTCGTTAGTAATTTCTTTTTCTTATGAGATTGCACCTCGTTAAAACTCATCGTGCCTCGCTAACGCCTCTCCGAAGTCCGTCGCCTGAGATCCGACGAAGATGTCGTATTTCTCCAAAATCTCGTTCTTCGTCAGCTTGTGATCCGCATCGGTGTCCGCTTCGTAAATCAAGTGCCTCGACTCCGCCTCGGCGTGATCAAATTCCGCGGGAATAATCCACGTTTTTACCTGTTTCAAATTGGAACAGATCAGTTTAATTGCACCGAGTAGTTCTTGTAGTTCTTCGGTATATATCTTTAGTACATACACATTTTTATTTCGTACCGACGAATGATACAAGAAGTTATCAATTACCTCGTCAGCG
Organism: Temnothorax curvispinosus; assembly: GCF_003070985.1. Lineage (NCBI taxonomy): Eukaryota > Metazoa > Arthropoda > Insecta > Hymenoptera > Formicidae > Temnothorax > Temnothorax curvispinosus. The sequence goes on along the minus strand of NW_020218701.1, from coordinate 27,725 downwards.
TTCAAAAATCCATCCCCATCTTTATCTCTGTACGAGGAGAATTGTTCCTTTTCGTTCTTCACCCATTCCGGCTCCTCTTCACCTTCCTCGCCCCTGTACAGGTCGCCTGTGAATAAATCAAAGATTGAAGAACTGCTCATTGAACTGGCTTTTAGAGTAACAAAAAATAGATGATTCCCGGTTACCAATGTATTCCGCGAGAGATATCTTCCCATCTTCATCCTTATCGATATCCTCCATCGTTTCCAGCACTATCACGTCCTTCATGTGCTCCGCGTCTTCCGCGTGAAGGAAGGCGGTGAATTCCTCCTTGGTCAGAGCGTCATCGCCGTCCAGATCCGCTGTGGTCCACCTTCTGCGATCCCTCTTATACATCTGAGCGTACGAGAACGAGTCGTCCGCTTTGTCGCTCTCCTGCTCCTCCATGTCGCCGTAAACCATGTCCTTGTATTCCGTCCAAGACAGTTTCTCCTTTCCCATTGGATTGTGGGATCTCCACTGACGCTCCACGTCGTCCTTGATGTAACGTTGCTGCGTGTACATTATCCAATCTTTAAGCTCCTCCTGCGTCACGTAGCCGTCGCTATCCTTGTCTATCTTGTCAACAATTATCCCTAGCCGCCTTGTGCTCTCCTCGGGTGTAAGCTGATCGAACGTCTTGGCCTCTTCCCCGAGAAAGGCTTCATGATCGTAGGCCGGATTATGTTGGGAATGGACATAGTGATCTTTGCTGCTTGCATCCTAGAACATAATACACATTAATTGTAATGACTCTTCAAATTGCTATATTTTCTCTTATTTCCTACAACTTTAACTATGATAAAAGCGGTGCAAATTTCACAAATTCACTTTTCTGTCATTAAAAAAATTTTTTTTTTTTTCACTGACAGGACTAAACTTTTATTTAATCAATTACGGAATTATAGAATAATAGAATATAGATGGACAATAATTAAAAGAGCTCTCGGTTTCTCTAACCTTGTTCAAAACACGATGCTCGCCGTCCGGGATCGCCTGCTTCGGGATCGCCGTCGCCAGGATGGAGGAACCGATCAGGATCTGGAGGAACATGAGCGCTAGCATTCCACCGTGGTGGCACCGTGGGGCGAAGAAAAAAAAGGAGAGGGAACGAGAAAGAGAGGAAAAGGGAAGAGATCGTCGACCGATGAATTTACGAAGCGTCTCTCACGCACTGGAATGGAGGAACGACAGATGACTAGATGAGGTCTCCTCCTTCCACGGCCTTTCGCGGCTCTTCCACATCAGCAAAGAGCGGAGTCAGCGGAGAGACCATACGCGGCGCACCCCCACTTCCCAATTCCGCGCCTTGTTCATGGGACGACGCCGCCCGGCCGCCCGCCGCCGACGAGATGCGCGATGCGTTCCCCCGGCCCCCCGCGGACGAGGAACGCACGCCGGACGCACGGCGGCCGGCGTTTGCTCCCACCCCGAGAAACGAATCCGCAGCCTCCACGTGGACCGGAGATAATGCGATAACGGATGAAATTCTATTACGGGAGCCTGGCGCTCATTAAACGAAAGGCGTTCCTTCTCTTTCTTATTTTAGATCTCTCAATCTTGGGATGCGTTCTTTAAATTTGGCTTGCAAAGCATATATCTCGCCGCTGGATTTGTGCCTTGATCGAATTCAGATTGACTTCATCGATTAATTCGATCGGCAGAATTGTCCATGGTAAAATTTATAAATTGTACAATTCGTTCGGTTAGGTTTCGCTCTCCCTTCTCGCGTGTCAGACGACAAAGATAAAATACTGCTAATATTAGGGATGTTACTCGATAAGTCAATCAAGTCAAAACAGATATTATAAAAATTTATATGTGATAATTTGAGTCTGTTACAATATCCGAGGAGTAAGCGACTTAAGCAGGAGCTAAGATTGGAAAACTGCGAGATTATTCTGGGAATTAAATCTCATTCTGGGTGGCACTGCAGACTTCTTTAAAATAGACTTTTATTCGAAACGACAGTCTGTGCTACAGCCGAATGTCTGTATTCTCACCTCTCCTTTTCAATTTATTCTACTGTAGATCTCCGTCGTCTTCAAAGTACCATGCCTTACAGTTATGTTTGTATTGTGCATTTATTGAGGCCAAACAATTCGTTCTTATCGCGATGCTTCGATGGCACGTACGTAGAACGTTACTTTACATTGCCACGCAGCGAATACAAGTAATATAAAGAAGCGATACTTTTGAAAAACCGAAATATAGGAGTTTACCATATAGACATTCAACTACAACTCGAGGTGAATCAACGCAACTTTAACTTTCAACCAGTCCGTATCTGACTTTCCGGCGTTGCCGAAGCAATTTATGCGACAGCCTGAAAACTACCGGAAAAATTGTCGGTGACACCAATCACAGATGTTAACACTTAAACAGCTAAGCTGAAAAGACAATGCTCGGCGTTGTCCATTCATTATTCGTATGTTCACATTGAACCCTCCATTCTAGTGTTTTTCCGCTTCTTGGAAATTCCAGTCCTTCTAAATTCACTCCTCTCGTCCAGATACTGTTCTGTGCATTCTTTAATAAAGTCCTGATTGTAGTACCACTTCTCCATGCACGCCTTCATCCTGTCGTTTTCCCCCCTACATTTTACAACGTGCAGCAGGCCGGATTTGAGGCAGCAGTCGTGGAAGTCTGTGGAAGAGAGGATCACGTTAGCTACATTCCACTCCTCATGAATCAACTGACAACTGGGGTGATTGTAATACCGGTAATACCTTTGACTTCGTTGACGCACTTTTCAGATTTGGTTCTCTCTCGCATCAACTTGGGTACCAGCACGTCTTTCTCCACCTTCCTTAAACTTCTGTCGTTGGGGTCGCCTGAAATAAATACACGAGATACTCGGATTCTCTCTCTCTCTCTCTCTCTCTCTCTTAGAGAAACCTGATCGCGAAACCTCAGCGAACACGCGATCGCTGAACGAGCAACACGGAACGTAGACTCCAATAATCAGCCGGTCGCGCTCGACTCCGCCGGGATTAAAAAATATAACCTCTACTATCGACAATATCCTCGGTACTCTGGGCCAGCGACAAAAATTGACGCTACCGTGCGCGGGAAATGCGGAAATAGAAAGTTTACCCAGTCCTTTCGGCCCCCCGCCGAGTTTATGCGAGAGCACCGAGAAATCCTCCTTCATGTTTTCGTTGCTTTCGGAGCAGACGCAAACGTATTTTGGTTTTTGCACAGTATTCGGGTATTGCAACACGAAGATACGAAGGATTCTTCCCACTACTTAACTATCACACGTGCGTCGGACCACGTGATTGTCATGACAGACTCGTGCCTTGAACAGATGGAACACTTTCGTTTATGTTTATAAAATGTCTTTTATAATCTGCATTGACATAAAATGTGGATATAAAATATAAATATATATATATGTAGGTATAGGTAATCTACATTTTAAGAGGAGTTTTGAAGAATAAGAATCGACATAGTATTTCCCGACGGCAATAAGATGTAAAACGTGCAAACTACAATTTCATCATATTTTATTGGATATAAAAAATGGTTATATTACGTTACGTATCTTTATTTTATATTTGACATGATTTTTTACATTATATATTGTATGTTATATACAATAACATATTCAAACGGAAATAGAGAGTCAAGGGAATTTATGAATATTTATTCATATTCATTAGTATAAAATACTTATTCATATTCATATAGTAGAGATGATTCATAGTTCTTCCACCATGAAACCAGCCAACCAGCAGGCTGCGCTCGTGATTGTGCACATTTTGAGGCTTGTCAGCGGTGACTCCGAGGGAGGAACGTTCACTCGGTCTATCGCGACAACGAGGAAATTCTCTCGCTGAGGACGAGTAACCGTAACAACAACTCGTACTCCGGTCCTAATAAGTGTCGCGCGACACTTTTGCACCGCGAATCGCCAAGGAATAACCCGAAATCTATGTAGCGTTCTTTTCCTAACCTCTAAACGTCCGTCTTGTACGAGAACGTCCCGTATCTCCGACGGTTTCACGCTATAATTGTCTCTCAAATATTTGCAGAGCGTAGAACTCGAGTAACGCAGTCAGGATGGACAGGCTGTTACGATTAGGCGGTGGGATGCCAGGCCTAAATCAGGGGCCACCACCTTCTGACGCTCCTGTTGTGGATACAGCGGAACAGGTATCTGTCAAAATTTCCTCGTGCTTTTCTTCTCGTTGTCTCTTTCCTGTTGTCTTATTCTTTCCTCGTCCCTACAGGTGTACATATCGTCCTTGGCCCTCCTGAAAATGCTTAAGCACGGCCGTGCTGGCGTACCGATGGAAGTGATGGGTCTGATGCTGGGTGAATTTGTTGACGACTACACCGTTCGTGTTATCGATGTTTTCGCTATGCCGCAAACGGGAACGGTAAATGTTAAAATACAAGCGAGAAGATTGATAAAGTACATTTATACAATAACGTTTGTTTTCTTCTGTTTTCTCAGGGCGTCAGCGTAGAAGCGGTGGATCCAGTGTTCCAGGCAAAGATGTTGGACATGCTAAAACAGACCGGTCGACCGGAAATGGTAGTAGGCTGGTACCATTCTCATCCTGGATTCGGCTGCTGGCTATCCGGAGTGGATATCAATACTCAACAGTCCTTCGAGGCTCTTAGCGAAAGAGCGGTAGCCGTTGTCATCGATCCCATACAATCAGTGAAAGGAAAAGTTGTTATCGATGCATTTAGACTAATCAATCCGAACATGATGGTGAGTATATCTGGTAGCAATTGTACCCGCCGATTGTGACCTCATCGTACCGATTGCAGGTTTTGGGACAAGAACCGAGACAAACGACGTCGAATTTAGGCCACCTACAGAAACCATCCGTTCAAGCGTTGATACACGGATTGAATCGGCATTATTACAGTATTAGTATTAATTATCGCAAAAACGAACTGGAGCAGAAGATGCTGCTCAATCTACATAAGAAAACATGGATGGACGGTCTTACCCTTGCCGAATATTCGGAGCACAGTCGGCTCAATGAGAATATCGTTTCCGAGATGCTTGAACTCGCGAAGAATTATAACAAGGTGAAACATTGCGACAATTGAAAAACTTGATATGTACTATTTGTATGGTATATAGGCGCACTGGATATCTTGAATATTGTAATAATGACAAGAGTTTTGTTTTTGTAGGCCTTGGAGGAGGAGGAAAAAATGACACCCGAACAATTAGCGATAAAAAATGTGGGCAAGCAAGATCCAAAACGGCATCTGGAAGAGAAGGTCGATACACTAATGGCTACAAATATTGTTCAGTGCTTGGGAGCTATGCTCGATACAGTTGTATTCAAATAACTGTTTTCTGATACGTCATTCGCAATATGGTATTTAAAGGAAATATACAGCTTTTTAAAATAGAAATATGAGATTTTGTATTCCCGATGTGCACGTAATCAAGTACAACACGATTTAATATGTGCGCGTTAGACGTCACGTTTTTCTTAGGGGGGGGGGGGAATGTTATTTTTTACGAATTTGGTATAATTATCAAATTGAATATTAAACGTAAATTAACGTAAATTGGCACGTGGATGTTCAACAAAAAATGAGGTACGCAATAGTTATTGCTGATACCTGGAATGAATATAATACAGTAATAAAGATTGTACGAGAAATTGGGTTCGAGTCTACCTGATAATAGAAATTTTAATATTTCAAACTGCACTTTTTCTGTACGAGAAATAAAGAGGGGACTCTTGTGCAGAGCAACTGGGCAACTGCTATGTGTATCCCCTCCCCCCTCCCATAAAGTGATTAGTGGTCCTCCAAGGCTTGGGCGTTTAGGCTAACAACCTGCCACGTTAAAAATTATTGTTAAGAAACTTGAAGGAAACTTCATCAATATTACTGAAGTTCGAGGCCATGGCCCGATTTCAAACTTCAGTTTGATATTGATGATGATGATAGAGTTAGACACAGAATAGACATTTATAATCAATTTTTATCTCACATTTTTTGTTTCACTACATCAGCACTCGCGTCTTCTTCTCTTTCTTTTCTTGCCAATGGTTACGTTATTTTTTTCCGTCTACATTCTTGAAAATATAATAAATTATTATTGATACTCAGACATCTGTGTGCAATTATAATCTATATCAAATTATATACATGATTTATGTAGGTTCATATATCGTGGAGAAAAACCAAAATGCATATAAATAGGTATGCATGATTCCTTTACGATAAAAAAAAATAAAAAAAATATATGTACAATATATTCTTTCAACTTAATCTTAAGAAAAATCAGAATACAAATTAGAGAATACTAGTTTAGACTCTAAACTCTAAACTTTAGACTTGTACATTCGCATCTGAGAAGATTTATATGAAGAATAACGTAAGAGAAACATCAGAAACTGTAAAAGAAAGAATCTCGCAGATATTTTGTATTTGTTTATGTTCTCGGAATAAAACTGTTTATTGTATAATATACAAAATTGTCTTAATATAATCTAGAAATAATATAATTCAATAAAAAAATTCAATAAGTTTTTATAAATCTAACTCGAGGTAGGTTCTTGATCTTTGTCCTTCTTCTTCTTCTTCTTTTTCTTTTTCTCTTCTTTTCCTGCGGATTCCTATAACACGTAAATGCAATAATATATAATAATCTCTGATTGTACATCTAATTATTAGGACCAATTCAATTACCCCACTGACAGCTTCTTCCACTGCAGTGGCAGGTTCTTCCATTGCAGTGGCAGCTTCTTCGCCTTCCGTGTCATGTTTCTCCTTCTTTTTCTTTTTCTCTTTTTTCTTCTTTTTATCTTTCGGTGATGTTTCTGAATTATCCGCTGTTTTTTCTACTACCGTACTCGCGTCTTCTTCTCTTTTCCTTTTTTTGCCAATGGTTATGTCACCATTCTTTTCCGTCTACATTTATTGAAAATATAAATATAATCTTTCATATATATATATATAATATATTTATAAAAAATAAAATATTAGAAATGATATTAGAATAATCGACTTGCCGTTGTTGATGCTGTTGTTAATGCTGCTGCGGATGTCGTCGGTGATGCTGTTGTCGTTGACAATTCGGCATAGTCTTTGTAACCATGTAACCATTCAGCAGGTGTGTTTTCATTAGGTTTTCCATGTTTATCTAACATCCCTTCAACTATCATACGTTTCTTTTGCGATGCTTTGGGTCCCAAGCCCCACTTCCTCGGATACGAATCTCTCTCCATGATAACTCTTTTAAGTTTCGCAACTACTCCATGATCACAGGTAGCCATGGTTGAAGAAGACATCAAAGCTATGGCTGATATATATACATATATAAGATAAGTATTGTTTGAAGACTACAAGATAAAGTCAAATATTTTAAAGATAAATATAAAAATGATATTTTGGGCATTCAGTTAAATATCTTTGAGTAAACAATACGTGAAAAGCTAACAATTACGACACATATCTCACTGTTATTTCGAAAATATACTTACCAAGTGCCACGGCTTCGCCCTTAGTAGTCACTATTACAATTTCCTTATTACACTCTATATCTTGGTCATACATCAAAACGCCCGGTAGCATTATTTTAGCTCCATAACAAATTGCATTCACCTAGTAAATTCGATATAATACTGTTAAACAACAGTATTCAATTTCCTTTATTATCAGCGCAAAAAGCAACGAGTCAAATACATACGGCGCTGTCCTTTATGATGATTCTTTTGTGACCCACTAGCAAAGATTCCAGCGGCTTTATAACTCTTCTTAGATACGATTCGTCCCCGTGATTTTCATACATCCACTGGGCGTCGAGAATATCATGCATGGTAACCATACCATCCTTTTCGGCCTGAACGCCGGAACGACTTCTTCGAAGTTCTTGCATGTGACAACCGGTACCTAAGAAGAGCCCGAGATGGACACACATAGTTCTAATATAGGAGCCAGCTTCACAGCTAACGCGGAATACTCCCATATTGCGTTCCTGGTCGTAATCAAGGAACCAACTGTCGTAAACTGTCCTAACGCGGAGTTGTCTTTTGACCGCTGATATCAGCGGCGGCCTTTGAAATAGAGCACCGCGCAATTTTTCCAATGCTTGTTTCACCTAAATCATCGCATTAGTGTGGCATCAATATATGAAATACTGTATATAAGATTGACACACATAACGATGACACCACATTTGGATAACAAAGAATAAATAAATATCAACATTTTCGCCGAGAGGAATTTTATGCTTAATAAAAACTTTTGAGTTTTGCACATTTTGTACCTATGGGCGTAAAATAACTCAATGATAGAGTGATCACCTATCAAACGAAAGACTCGAATTCAATTCCCAGCCCTATAACTCAACTATGTAAATGTAATTATTATTATTAATATTATACTATATTTATTTATATAAGTAGTTTATTCTATGTTACAAAGATTTATTCAAATAAATATTTATTTATTCTGCGTTACCCATAATTACGTATATTTACCTTCTGTATACTTTCCGGGGCGGAATGAAGCTTAAACACAGCAACGTATTCCTTCCCGGCGGACTGCTGGGACTTGGCCAGTCTCGTCGCCTTGTCTATGCAGACTATCAGGACCCCCGACACCTTGGGATCCAACGTGCCGGAGTGGCCGGTCTTCTCTACCTTCAGGATCTTCTTTATCCAAGCCACTACCTCGTGCGACGAGGGATTGCACGGCTTGTCCAAATTGATGCAACCTGACTTTATATACTCGGACAAGCTACGATGTAGCGGTGTAGAGCCGCTTGACAACGGGGTATAGTGATTCGTGCGTGTACACATCTTGTCAACATTCTGCAATAGACATAGTAAGAAATTTATCTCTCAATTTCATCAGTTATCAGCGATCACGTGTCGCAAACGCGTCTTGCGCAAAGATTTAAAATACCACCTTAAACAGCAATGGCCAGTTTTCACACTTGAGCTTCACCTCCATTTTGGAGGGTTCGATCTCGCACTTCGCTTCCAACTGCAGCTCGCCAATCGTCTTCTTCTTATCCTTCTTCTTACTTTTTTCTGCAAGAAATTTAGGAGATATAACCTAATTTGCTCCAACTTAACCCCTATTAAATAAATAAAGCAGGCTAAATTTCTCGGATTATAATCATCGAGGCGAGCGTAGCGAGCAACGTTGCTCGATTTATTCGTTTGCGCCGATAATTTAAACAGTACTATCATCGTAGGCGACCGACGCTGCGCCGGACACGTGTCCGTCATAAGATTGCTGCAAGACGGAGTTTGATAACAGAAACGACGCAATCCGGAGTAATGTAGCGAGGAGTAATATATCGAAGCGATTCCCCGAAAGAACATTCGTGCGAGAGCGATCTACTCACCTTGCTCCATTTTGAAGTTTGCTAAAATACGTGCAATTCAAACGCCGAATGCCACGAAGCGTACGAGAACTCCGTGAAGACAACGTGGAGCGGTAAAATGCCAGCATCTACGACGCAGCATAACCTCCCCTGGTGTGCATGCGTACGTGCGTGCACTGTTTAATTACGTCACGTGTAACCAATCGCAGCCGAGAAAAGTAGCGTTTTCACAAAATTTTCATTGGGTGATTCCAGTATAATCCTTCACCGAATGGCCACTGCAGTCGAGTGTGATTGGGTCTTACTTTCAGATCCAACCAATCACATTGATGAATTGATTTCATGCTTGTATCGAAATGTATCGAGGAAAAGAATCGCTTGGTCTCTCGAATCTCGAGTAATATCGCGAGAAGAATATATCGAAGAGTACGTTTAAATTTATTTCGATATAAATGCATTTTGATGTTGACATTGAAGTAATTAGATGTTACAGATTTTTTCATCGCCTCCATTATACTCTGATATAAATAATGTTTGCTATTCATCATCATTGCAATAAAAAGACGATGGCGATATTGGCGATTGCCCGCTGTGACGTCACGAATCAGCTGAATATCAGGGTCAGTATGCCACTGATCGTGCGCACGTGCGCACGACGCATGCAGGAGATTGACAGAAAGGGGATGCCGAAAATAAGGGTTGACAAGAGACTGACGGAAACAAAGGATGATGCGGAATAAGATGCATCCCTACTGGAATTTCTGCCGCAGGCGGGACACGAGAAAGTATATACTTTCACACTACAGTCGAGTTCGTTTCGTTTGTCTTAACGCGCGTCAGATGAATTAAGATATCTAAACGTTTGTTAATCCAACAGTTTCCGACTAACAGTACAAACCGTCATGGGTGAGCGAAACGTCAGAATGTTAATTTGCCTTCTTTCCAACACGGCGATCGTGCGTCCTCGTAAAAACCTTTTACCCGACTCCACCGTCGCGATAGTTTATTAATACTAGATGTAAAGAGTAGGCTGAGTTATTTTGGGCCTGCGTCCGCTGCCGCTTGCCGCTGCTTGACCTCGGATACCCGGCATCGACTCCCAACAATCTCGATGTTGACAGTCACCCCCTGGCTCCGGTCGCGTCTCGGAGCCGCTCTAATTTTTTGCTTTTCAAACATGGATCCTGATCCCGTAGATATGGCGATGGAGGTCAGGAACAAGCGCATTCTGCACTGGAGCTGCCGGGGTCTCACAGAGCTCCCAGAGGTGATAAGACTGCACGGTGGTCACGTCAAGGAGATATATCTCAAGTGGAACGAGCTCACCACTCTGCCTCCCTGGATCGCCGAGCTGTACAACATGACCAACTTGTACTTGTACAATAATCGGATTGAACAGTTGCCGGTGGAACTCGGCGAGATGAGCCAGTTAACGGTGTTGGACTTGAGTACCAACAGATTGCAGCTGGTACCTGCCTGCATCGGCAATCTGAAGAATCTGAGATATTTATCCCTTGACAACAACCTCATAGAGAGATTATCGGTTGGTAAGTTTACCGAGATCACCAGACTGTTGTAGAAAAAAAAGGATTTATTGATTTACATGAATAAAACAAAAACAGAATTAAGTCAACTGAATAATCTGGAAGTACTGTCCATCTCGGGTAACCAGATTGTCACCCTACCAGAATGGATCGGCTCCTTCCCAAAACTTCGAGAACTATACGTGGATGGCAATCGATTGAGGGAATTACCCAACAGATTAACTATAGCTCCTAATCTTACCCTGATCTCTGCGTGTGAAAACAGGTTGTTATTTGCATTAACATTCTGCGAAACAAGTATTCCGTCTATTAGATCGAATTGTAAACTTCGCACAAATTAATTAAACTATTTCTGAGTTCTGTATCCCAATAACTGCTTTTCTAGGTTGACATATTTGCCATTGAATGGATTTCTATCGGCTCCCTATATTCGAGTCGAAGGAAATGAATACTTAAATTATATATCGTATCCGCTTCTACAACAATTATACCCCCATTTAAGGCACTCTCTTATCTTTTATAAAGACGCCTGTAAAGACGTGACATCCAGGTAAGCTCGTTACAGATGTCAACTAGGAATAAATTATGCGCGAATGGAAATAAATCCTGAACAACTGTTACTTTACTTTTGAAGTATATATGTATATACTTCATATATATATATACACGATATAAAGTAAATTTATAATCTATGTGTATATGTATATATAATCACAGATATTTTAAGACGCATTATGACACAAATGGATTAAGCATAAAATTGCACATAAAAACGAAAGATTTTTTCCCAATAAACTACGATGCTACAATCGAATTACCACGGCAGCTGCTAAAGGTTCACGAGGTTCACGAGAATGTGACTTGCTCCCTGTTGGAATTAGCGCTGAGAAAAGTTTATACCGAGAGGTAATTCAGAGGAACCTTACAAATAGGAATCTCGTCATTGACATTTTGCAAAAATATAAATATCTTGCAAATTTAACGCAAGTACATTTCAGGTATAAGCACACACTCGACATTCCCGTTTTATCCGAAAAAGGGAAAGTAACGGTATTCTACGAACCGCTTCTTAAAAATACCAAACTGGACTTTATATTGTCCACGAATCATATTTTGTATAGTTTATTAACGAACGGACCCACTAGTATCTGCGTAAATTCTCAATGTCAGCAACCGATATTCACAGAGGCGTGGATCATCATCGATATGTGTAATCCCACCGTATGGCGCACAATAACGATCGCTCTATGTTGTAGCAGAAGGTATAACGTACAAAAGAATCGTGTAGTAGGTACCTGAATACATCAGTTTTCATATAGGTTTTCTTTGAATTTGCAGTTGCGCCATTGCGTTCGCACACTCGAATGCGACTAACAATCCTGATTGCCACTGCATCAATTGATGAACCCTCCTTGTTAGGTATCTAATTAATTTGTAAATAAAAGAGTATTAGAGAATAAAGAATTCTTGCGCGTTTAACCGAAATCTTGTGATAGTAGTTTGTAAATTAAACCTCTAGCTTGTTGTAATTGTAATTTATTTCGCAGCGTCGCGGCTACCAATAGCGACTCTTCAATAATGCCCAGTAGGAATTCAACGAACAAATCCCATGACATAACGGCGGATTATCGAGTTAAATTATTACATGTAGTTTCTTTGAGGTATCATTATTCAAGACTAGTCTCACTAATAACATCTTTTTTTTTTTTTATTAAAATATACGTTTGTGATTATGACTCGATGTACCTTTCATGCGACATATAAAAATTCAAGTTCACTATTTTGCTATATTTTCGCATTGAAATTGAGTCGCAAAAAAAAAAAAAAATAATTTCTATAGTCTCTCACTTCGTGGCTGGTGACTCAAATCGTCCACTCAAGCGATCAGAAGATCCAACGCTTTGTCACGATCGAAATTACACTTTACTAATGCCGCGAAAGCTTCGTCCTCGGGAAATCCTAGATCCTTCAACGTGCACAAATTTTCGCAGTAGGTCCTCGCCTTGGATTGATCGTGCTGCGCGAGCGTCAGCGCTTTCTCGGCATAATCACTCGGGACGCCAATCTCCTCCAAGGATTGAACGGCCAACAGGTATTCCACGATCTTCTTCTCGTTCGCTCGGCCTATTTCCAATACCGCGCGTGCCGCTCTGCACTTGGGAAATCCCATATCGTCCAGTTGCATGACTAATTTTAGATCACTCTCCGTCATGCCCGATAACAAATCCGCCGACGGTTTCTCGTGATTCGACGTCGAGTCGTTGAGCCTCGTGGTAACATGCGCGTCGTTGTCCGGACTCTCCAAATCGGGCCACGGCTTCCAATTCTATCGCAAAGAAAAACTGATCGAATCAATCATATTATGCGATAAAGGAAAAAAAAAGAGGATTTCGTTACCTCCATAACAGGCCGTTCCAATTCCTTTTGAAGTTCCTGCATTATTGCCGAAACGCTACGGTGATTTTCGTTGCTATGCGCGTCCGCGTCGGCTTCATCGTCCGCTGGACTCTCCGTATCGGCTTTCTCCTCCTTACAAACCTCGGACTTGTCATCGACTCTTAATTCATTTATAATATTCTCCAGTTTTCCCGCGGGTACCCATTGTAATCTAGGTTGTAAAACCTGCGATCAAAAAGTATCAAGTAAGATAAATTCGATCGTCCGCCGAGCAGTCGTTTGCGGTACTTGTTCGAATAAGCTAGAGCGTAACCAAGCGTTTCATTAACCTGCGCTAATTCCTCCATGTCATTGATGGTTTTTAATTCCATATTGTCGAAGGGGCTGCTCGTGTCGTTGTCGAAGTCGGCGAAGTCCAGACCCCCGTTCGTCTTTACGTGGAGATCCCGAAGGTCGTTCGCCGGGGGTGACAGCGGCTGCGGGGTGAGTATTGTTTCCGATGCGGGTGGCGCATTGATAGGTTGCTTCGCGCAATCCAGCGGCGGAGGTGACGGAGGAGTCTCCTCTTCCTCCTTCTTCCTCTTCTCCTTCAATCGAGCCTGACGCGCCTTGCTGCAGGCCTGTCTAGCCTTGCGCCACTCGCACATCTGATCACAAATCAATTAATCAGGGCTAATCAGGTCAGGGACAAGTTCGCTTGGAAACTGTCAAGTCATGGGACCATCCGTGTACATTGCATAGATTATTAAAGTATCGAAAAACGATGACTCCCTACCTTCTCGAGTACCGATCTCTCCAAGCTGAAGTCGTACACCAGCTTCGACACATCGGGCAATCGGTTGTTGTACGGCGCGGGTAGGCCAATCTTCCTCGGTGGTTTGTAGGCCTCCGCGATCTTGACGTGGACCCCGTCCATGTAAGACGCGACCAGGTCGCATTGCGCCGATACGGAGGGCCGTGCCATCGGCCCCCACAACGTCAGGGCGAACGTGAGGGAGTGACGCGCGACCCGCAGCGGAGATCGTCGCTCTACTCGCCGATGCTCGGGTCATAACCTAATCTCCGTCGCGATAAATCTCGTTTAATTGCGCGTGTCGCACGCCACCGACACATCTCGAGTGTATAATTACGACATAATTAAATGCCGGATTTTCTTCTTTCTCTCTCTCTCTTTCTCACTTTTGTTGTAGCTTGACAATCGTGAAATATCCCTCTAACGGTCGAGATGGCGAGAAAACACTTCCATTTGACACTTGACAGATCAGATTCTCGCCCTGGCGACAGAATATCAGTTGCCAGCAATAATAACAAAAAAGGGAGAAATCTGTTGTGAGTTAGAGAGGTTTATCGATATTTGGTATTAAAAAAATCTTTATTTGACCTTCTATATTCTTTTTCTATTCGAAATTTCGTATCAATTAATATAAAATAGAAAAAAAAGTATTAACTTTTTTCGATACTACTTTTTTTTATTTTATATTGATACAAAATTTTAAATAAAAAAGGAATAGAAGGTCAAATAAAGATTTTTTAATATAATAAATAAAAAAAATTTTTAATCAACGATTTTATCGAAGACAGCCAGCTGTGGTTAAATTTTCGTGATTATCAAGTGCAGCTCAGTAGGTCTGAGATTAATTGAAGTGTAAGGACATTATCGATTGTTGATGAACATTTTTTGACTGTCGGTAAAACGCTTTATGCGCATAGATGGCGCGCGCTTTATAATCGGGAGTGCCGAACAGTATCGCGCGAAAGAGAATTTTATTGATAATTAGTCCGCGGGCGATTGTGAATTTATTATCCGCGAGTGTTTCTCGCGAGTGTCCTGTGCGGTGAGAAGAGAAGGAGGAGAGCCTGACGTCCTGAGAGGAGGAGGAGGTCCGAGAGAGACATCGGGCACCGGCGGAGCAACCTTGGGGTAAGTAATATAACCTCTGCTTAGCTACATAAAATTAATAATTTGTTTCTATTTATTCGAATTGTTACATTTTGATAAGTTAAAAGTAATTAAAGACAGAGAAAAATTATCTAAGATTATATTCTTGTAAAGATCTTTTTCGGTAAACAGATAATTGTATTGCTAAATATTTTATTTAAAGATATGACTTATAGGCTGGATTCGGGGAGCGCGCTATTAGCGCTATTTGCTTATTCTATCCTTGTGTTACTTCTGATGAGCGATAAAGACAGAATGATTTAATAGCGCTAATAACGCGCTCCCCGAACGCAGCCTAGAGGCCAATATAATGAATTAAGAATTATCTTTTGAAATGTTGATTATTTTGAGCGCTTCTTTAATTTAAATCTTATGTTTGTATGTTACAGAGTATCATCGTAGCTATGCGGCTGATAACTCCGCCCGTTGCGCATCGGTCGGTGAGTGACGAATTTTTTTTTATAATGGGGTAACGAATCTGTGTGAATATATTAGATTGTACATTATTTATGTATTATTCCCATCTAATAATGCAGATAAATGCGACTTGTCACAGATCCGTTGCCCTCTGAAATGGATAGACTATAAATCAGACTAGGTTAAATAATTAATCCTGGAACTTTATCATTTATCAATTTATTGTGCTTATGCGAGAATGCTCTCGCGTTAGCACATGTCGAGTTCACAACAGAGCTCGTTATGTCGATGCATCGTTTATTTGATGCAGCATCTAATGTTTATCGCATAGTACACTAACCGCCAAGTGTACCCCATAGGTGATTTATTGGAATTTTGAAATATATGTATATTTTATTGTCAAGTATCTATATTTGTTATCAATTAACTAAATTTATTAAATTAATTACATTTTTAAATTTGTTTTTAAAATAATTATTGAAAAATAGACATAGAAAGAGATAAAGAATAAAAATAAAATTTTACAAGAAATAGAATATTTTTTTTATATGAGCTGTCTCATGTCACTTGAGTTTTCCCTTGACGTTTATTTTTCGGGGAAATAAGGTTTTAAAAATATTTCTAGATATTTTTTAGATATACCTACAATAATAATAATAATTTTCTACAGATAGGTAATAGATAGAGATAGCTTACGTGTAATTTAAGAAATAAAAATTAATAAGAGAAATATCTGTGAATAAAGAATAGATAGATTCAATAAAATAAAATAAATCAAACTATTACATATAAAAAAAGTTATTGTTACAACAATTTGTATTTTTTCACAAATTATTTTTTTCCTTTTTTTCTCTTTTTCTTTCCTCCAGGATTAAATATTACAAAAATTGGTGCAAGAAAGCAAAATGTATAAACAAATTTAACATGGATGTATCACGGATGATCGAGTGAAAAAGATCAAAAGATATTTTAGTTCACGTTTCACATATTCTTCTGAAGAATCTTATTATATATAAATTAACAATCGCATTAATGATTGTTAAAAAATTGCATATTTATTTTTATTTATATATACATATATATAACGCGCTAATTTTATCCTAATCTTTTATAGTCTATCTATCTAATGGCTTGAGTTATTTGCATCAATAAATGAAATAAAATGACATGAGATTCAATAAATATTCCGTCGCGGGACAGAATAATTTCTTTATATAGAAATGTCTCAAAACTGATAGTTTTTATATCAATTATACTAAAATGCATAATATAATGTGAAATGACACATATTTCATATATCGTATTAAATGTAATTTTAATAACATTTTGCAATAAAATAACGAGATGTTTATATGAATATACATGATACCTATATGTGAAAATTTATAAAGACAAATGTCACATGCGCGAGAATACGATAAATTCATTATATTGATTATTGCTTGATACTTTTTGCGTGAATATATTGCTTCGGAAATTATCGTCCCTTTTGGATCTCACGTCATTCATTCTCGCGGTTCGGTCCGCGGTTCGCGATTTGGATTGTACTAAAATTTTTTTGTTTATGTATTAATTTATTGATCGAGTGATCAGTTAATTTTTAAATTTCGGTTGTTTTATGTTTTTACGTTATAGTATTTAAATTTATATATTCGCGCTCGAGATTAAACGCGACAATTTTGATTAGAGAGAATGCGGTTTATAGTTTATATAAAAAAATAACAAAAAGGGAGAAGTCTGAGTTAGAGAGGTTTATCGATATTCGGTATTAAAAAAATCTTTATTTGACCTTCTATTCTTTTTCTATTCGTCATATCAATATAAAATAGAAAAGAAAGTATTATCGACTTTTTTCGATAATACTTATTTTCTATTTTATATTGATATACGAAATTTCAAATAAAAAAGAATAGAAGGTCAAATAAAGATTTTTTAATAATAAATAAAAAAAATTTAAATCAACGATTTTATTGAAGATAGCCAGCTGTAGATAAATTTTCGTGATTATCAAGTGCAACTCAGTGAGTCTGAGATTAATTGAAGTGTATAAGGACATTATCGATTGTTGACGAACATTTTTTGACTGTCAGTAAAACGCTTTACATGCGCATAAAAGACGATAACGCGAACTTGAATACTGAACATTTAGAATAACAATACGTGTGCATGTATATACATATATCTTTTTATTATAAATATTTTTTTATATTACACTTGTACTTATTCTAGTTAAATGTTTAGAATAAAGCGCATTCATAGATCTTGTTTAATGCACTATTTTTAAACTATTTTTTTCGAAACTATTCTAAAACGTAAAATATAATAAGAGAGTTGAAAATAATCCTTTTACTTCGAAAGTTTTTTTATTTCCAAAATTTGTAACATACGTGTTTTATTTATTTCCATGGTAATATCATTAGGTTTTACATTAAAACTCGAGAATATAAATTATTATTATTATTAAGATATTTATATTTGATATAACACTAGAGATGTAAGAATTTCGTTGCTTTCCGTTTATGAACGGAACAATCGTTTTTTTTATTTAAAAAATAGACAAACGCACGGAATATACTATCAATTAGCTTTGTTATAATGATTACACGTTACTATGATTATACTGTAAAATATTATTTTCTATATTATATTAATTTAATTGTTAATTATCATTACACTACGTATTCCTAAACCATAAATAGACATATTAACACTTAACTAAAAAATGATAAATATTAACGCAATTGTGATTTAAACCAGTCAAAAAATAAATGGATAGTTCAATCGATGGTTTTTGTCAGTCGTTTTACGGAGACGATTTCAAGCATTTGACGCATGCTCGTGACTTCATCGCCACAGTCCGTCATAGTATTTTGAATATGTAGTGAACAGCTGATAATAGGCACGAGCACTATCTTTTGACATTGTATTTGCATATTGTATTGATTGTGGCTCGATTATTTTTGATACATTATGCATTAATATCAATCTCCCACTCTTCATGTCGATTTTCTTTGTCTTATACCATAATACCGCACATATAACACGGACATAACTGGTAACTAACATAATAAGGTCTGGATACCGAATAGCAAAGAGTACCTATATCCCTTATATCCAACGAGATTACCCGGATTTGACGGAAAAATAAGATAGGATTTGTACATGCATATTCCTCATGAATTTTTTAAGTATTCTCAGTACTGTGAGTCGGGGGGTATTCTAATACTCATTAGATAGTAATACTTATTTAGAACGGTGGATGTCGTTAATTCTTCCCAGAAATTCTTCATGTATTTATTTTTCTGTATGTATTCCTTAAAACGAAGTCTCTATGAATTTCTATTCAGTGTTATCTGGGGTACTATAGTGAACAGCTGATAAAAGGCACTATCTTTTGACATTGTATTTGCATAATGTATTGATATATGTGGTTCGATTATTTTTGTAACATTGTGTGATATGCATTGTCAGTCTCCCATTCTTTATATCGATTTTATGCTTATTTATAAGACAAAACTAGCTGGTCGTCAAAAAATACGATCGTGCCTCGCGTCAGGTATGCACGCCGCCGCGCCGCGCCGCCGCGCTGTCAGCAGAAAAGCAAACCGATTAATGGTTTTTACGGGAAACCACTCTACGTTAGTACTGTTCGAGCTGTCGAGGCAACAAACTCTCCTAGATCAACAATCCAAATTTTATCATTAATTTACACGAATCGCATATTCGAAGAAAATGTCCCACGACTCCCACGTCGAAGATTCTCAGAGATGGATCAACCAGGTGATGGCGAGGATTATCGAGAATCTTGGATTGGACGTTGACAAAGCTCGATACGAAATCTCCAAATCTATCAACTTTCTAGTGACAACCATATATTACGTACGCCTGCAGTTTAAGAATAAAGAAAACGATCAGAACGAGGAATTGTCTATGGTGCTAAAAAGACCCACGAAGAACTTCATCCACATAGGTCGCATCGATTTTCAATTTGAAAACGAGATTCTGTTCTATCAAACGTACATCCAACCGAACGAGAGGCATTTTTACGCAAGATGTTACTACGCCGAAAAACGGTCGCCCACCGATTTCGTGATCGCCCTGGAGAACGTTAACGAACGAGGATATCATTCTTGCTCGTACCCACACAACGCTCCTTTCGAGTACACGTTGGCAGCGATGCGCGAGTTAGGACGATTTCACGGTAAAGGGTACGTCATGAAGGAACTGCAGCGGGAAAAGTTCTTCGATATCGTGGCGCGACTGCAAGAGCCTAGATACGCGAAAGGATACGTGATGGAAGCTTGTTTCAATGTTACGGCGACGCGATCGCTGGAATATCTCCGCAGACAAGGCTACGATGCAGCTTTCTGCGACAGGATGGAAGCCATCCTTACGAACGCGTTTGACGAAGTGATGATGAAGATAATAAAGCCGCTTGAACCTCTGGCCACGATGTGCCACGGCGACTTTCTATTGAACAACATTCTCTTCAAGGCGGATGAGGGTGGACGATATCGCGCGATGCTGATCGATTTCGCGCTTATTAGATATTCGACGCCCGTCGTCGATCTCTCCACGTATTTCTACAACTGTTGCTGGAATGAAGAGATACGAGAGAAATTTTTCGACATCATGCGGGCTTATCACGACGCGCTGATGGAGTATTTGCTGGACGCTGGCGTTCAAGACATTGAGAAATATTCATATAACGCTCTGTTGGACGATTTTAGGAGGGGCGCTCTCTTTGGTTTTATTGTCGTATCCCAATTTTTACCGGCAATATTGGGATATCTCAAACTAGAAGCGATAGTACAAGACACAATTAGTCTAGGCGCGTTGGGATATGCAAAGAAGCATAAATATGACGGCGGAGACGAAGTATGTAAAATACTTGCTGATATATTGCTGCATCTGAGAGATCTTGGCTGCTTGAAACATATTTTATAATGTGAGATAATTTACATAAAATGCATATAAGATACAAATTATATCGATTAGTAACTATGAAGTATATATGGCGAAAGATTTTCAAGTGATCAGGTGATCAGGTAATATAGATTCGTAATTATATTAAAGGCAAAAGATTTATTTTATAAATATTGTTGTCTTTCTCTCGTTGTCATTTCTATATGAGAAATATTAGTTACATTATAATACAAAGACCGAGTTGCAAGTGTAATTAGAGGCGAAATATATTGAATCACGTTCGACTTTAAGGTGTCTTGTGCGATATAATACGGATAAAATTGTATATCATAGTTAAAAACTTCGATATCGCAATAATATTCAATTCAAAGGAAGTAATGCAAACGCGTATAACTAACAAAAACATAAATAATAAATAAACATATCTTATTTTAATAATAATTAAAATTCAGATGAAAATATCTTGAAACATAGTATGTATATTTTTTCAAAAAATATATTTATAATGTATAAATTATAATCGTCAAATCATAGCTATTTGATTTCAGAAATTTACTATGAGGAATTAAAACAATTAGTCCAAGGTGTATTTTATAATTGTCAATTTTATATTAAATTTAGTATATTCAGCTACAAAGTGTTATAAAAATATTTAAAGAAACACGGTAATGTAAAAATTATAAAGCACATACGTAATTTACTACTAACCAAATGGCAGTAAAATATATTTTATATATGTCACAAAAAATAAAAATTATATTAATCACCGAAATCATACTAAAACATATTAATACAAACGATATATACTTGATCTGAAATATATTATTTCGATATTTTAACGTTAATAGATTATGTATTAATTTAGATTTGTACGGTACAAGTAGTTTGAGCTAACTATAGTACATACATAAATATAAAGCATACATGGAGAAAAATAAATTTAATAAAAATCCGATAAATATGAAATCTGTTATTATAAAATATATACCTTGTCAAGTTGTGCCCTTTAGTATAAAGGTTGGAAATAAAACCTTTCAATATTGCGATTGTAACATGAGAGATCTATAAAAGTGATACAAAATATTCATACTTGATACTTTATATATTCAAAAAAATTAATTATATAATGTAGACGAAAATATATGCAATAAATAAAATGATGAAAATGGGGATTGTAAATAATATTAAACTTTGAAGAATGAACAGAAATTTTCATTCTATACAGTAATAAATACTGTTTAAATAAAGTTTTCAGCACAATGCGACGTCATTATTTCATGTCTTTTATTCAAAGTCTAGCAACGATTATAATTATAATTATAATTAAAATTGAAATACATTATTAGCAAATAATACTATTACATAATGTCTACAAAGTATTATAAATTTAATTTAAAAAATTCATCCGCATGAGCTCTATATCAAATGTAATAAAACTAAAGTGCGTTTATAAAAGATATTTTACGAAGGATATCAAACAGCATCAAATCTAATACTCTATAAATTATTTTTTAATTATAGAACAGTAATATGTCATATTATAACAGTATAACAATATAATATGACATATAAATATATTTAATTACAGAACAGCATTGTCACAGAAAATTTTATCAATAGCTTCCAGACTATTAATAAAATACTAAGTATTATAAAAATATTAGAAATAATTAAAAATGATTAAAAAATTATTTACAAAGTAGTAATAATAAATAAAAATAGTATTATTTGAAAAATTATGCAGATAGGTCTTGATCCATCGTGATTGTAACAGACGCAACGTCTTGATTGATCAACCCACTATTGACGTCTTCTTCATCATAATCTAATTTTTGTAATTGATCAATTAAAGTTTGACTTTTTCCAAATCGTTTTGTAAAAATATCTACGGACGCTTTAAGTATATTTCTACGCTTTTTTATCATAAATGTAACTCGTGCCAAAGCGTCTCGATCTTGATGGAAATATTTTCCCGCAAATGTGTTCACCTGAAACAGGTTAGTTGAGGATGTTTATCAATAATAAGTAGTAATTTATTCTTATACAACGATCTTATAAAGTATAATTTTTCATTTGACATAACACTAATAGTGCATGGTATGCATATAAATACATTTAATCCTTTAACTGTGGAAGTATATATATAAAATTGTCTTCTGTTTGCAGAAAATATATACATTAACATCCACGAAAATCTATTATTAATTAAAGAAGGCATACATCACACATATACTTATATGTACATGTATATTAATATTCAGTACTCAATTATTATCAATTCACAACACAGTAATATTCTTAGATTTAATTACCATATTATAAAAATTTAGTTCTAAACCACGCGCTAGTATTTCTCAATTTCAAACACAGCTTTATAAGATACAAATATATAGCCCAAAAATATGAACAAAATAAATTATATATATTAATGTAATTATGTAAAGTTGCATTAATCTATAATTCCAAACACGATGAACGTTTGATTTTAAGCGCGCTACAGTTAAAGGATTATCAATAGAAAAATATAAGTATGAATTCTAGAATCATAAAATCTACCATGGACAATTGTTCGTTAGAATAAACATTTTGATATACAGTAAATAACGTTTGTGTTGCAGGAAGTAATCTGTAAGAACAAAATAATATATTTATATAATTAATGTATAAGATAAATTTATTTAAAAAGAATAGAATATATATTTGTAAAGAGATATGTATTACCTGGGTTTTATAATATCAAAATTTGCTAATATGTAGTCAAGGACCAAATCGTTGCGTGCATGTTTTTCAAGAATTAAATTGAAGATAAATACATGGTCCAGATCCTTAAATAATT
Source organism: Temnothorax curvispinosus (assembly GCF_003070985.1). Classification (NCBI taxonomy): domain Eukaryota; kingdom Metazoa; phylum Arthropoda; class Insecta; order Hymenoptera; family Formicidae; genus Temnothorax; species Temnothorax curvispinosus. Next base: position 4,323 of record NW_020218701.1, on the reverse strand, counting down.
TAGTATTTGATGCTGTAATATACAAATAGTTGATAATGATATCAGGATCTTCAGCACAATTCAAGTTTTTCAAAAGATCGTCATTAGGTGATGTTAGCACATATCGTTCCATCATTTTATCCCAAGTAGTCTTATTAGCTACCGCCAAACCAAAGCAGTACGTCCAATCTTGCCACCAGTATGGAATCCTAAAATACATATGTGTGTATGGAAAAGAGGTACATGCATTTCATACGCATATAGCCGACGTTTTATTTTATCAAGTGTTTTGTATTTTTTTCCGTTCTGTTAGATAAATCTTATTTTGCAAAATTAAGTGTCTGTCGTGCGCTGTTCTGTCACTCTATATTAGCCACGTGACCATAAGACTAATACGTGTGAACACAGTGAATGAATAAATAAATGAAAGATGAATCCATCGATAACGTCTCTTGTTATTATATACGATACAATATTTTTACTTGTTTTGCATATTTATTTTATGTATTAAAACAAGAATAAAAATTAAGAAAAAACAATAAAGAGACTGTCTGATTTCGACGACTCGAAGAAATAAAAGGAATCGATTACATCCATATGCATACGTGCGCGCGCATACGCAACACACACGCACAAATATAAAATATAAGATAATCATGACCACACACACACACACATAAAGTTACTTGTGATTATCAGGATCCGCCAAATGTTCGCTTAATTTAACGGCGGCGTTTTTTTTGCATTCCGCGTGACCGACGGTACATGCCCATTTCGTGGCCTCTAGCCTTAGTAACTTAGTGAGATCGTCATCATCAGGATTTTCTTCGTATCCCAAATGTTGAAGAACCCCATTAAAGTTTTGTACCATGTATAACTAGAAATCATGAGATAATATTGAATTTTATATTAGTTTGTTGGGGTACATGCGAAGTTACGTGATTCATATATACAATGTATGTATATATATATATATATATATATATATATATATATATATATTGTTAGTAATTGTTGCCTTAATTGTTAAAACATTCACTAGAATTCACAAGGATTATTGGTGAGCTTGCGCCTAAGTTTCCCTAACGTCCATTCGTATTAATGTTAATTAAAACGTTTTCTATGATTGTGCGATTATAAAACCGACCGCGACAGACTTTATGACAAAGCGGTGAATGTGTAAATGCAGAACTGGCCAAATTAAAGAGCCAAATATTTTTTTCATCTTTATAAAATCTGTTATTACATACCTTGAAACCTTTACTCTCTGGCAGTGAAAAGTACTTCTCATTCCGTTCTAATATTCGGAACATTGGACGCCATGCCACATAATCTCTCTCAAATGTGTAGTAAGCAATAAGATAATTGAATATGTAGCTTTCTAGTTGGTCTTCGAGCAAAAAAGCATATGCATCATCGATAATTTGAGCACGATTAAGAACGTGTATTTTCGTGTGATCTTGAGAGCCCAAGAAAGGTATGATTTTTTCGTAAATTCCGGTATCGTAATAGACACGACAGTATGCTGTAGAATTATCCATTAAATTTATTATTAGATCTTTTTGTTTGAAATTATCAAGGTATATTTTCAAATACTGACATTTTGATTAGTGTAATAAATAAATTTTATGTAATTTGCACCTTACAATTGTTACAAAAAAATGTACATTACCAATGTACTTCACCAATGAATTATCAATGTAATTCACCAATGTATCGAAGAATATTATAATTATATAAATTTTGAAGCTTCTTTTTGATAAAAAAATATATTAAGAAATGAATATATTGTAAAACTTTTGTGTTGATGAAGCAAATAAGATAGATATAAAAGGGCGTAAAATTTATTGATTTATACCAGTTTGTTGTAGATTGACGATAATCCAACCAAGAGTATTAATTGGTATTCTAAGAGTTTCGTCTGGCTCTAACCAAAAAATGGGCATAGTATTGGAAAAATTCAGACGGCTCTGGTCAGTGTAGGTTATGGGTATCCACCATTTATTATTGGTACCTTCAGTTGCGTGGAAACATTTTTGTGTTATTATTAGTTCACCTGCATTTTTGTAATTATTAGTGTGGTAATTCATCGTTACATTCAGCACAGGATAACGATTTTGGACTATCCACATATCCATCACTTCTTTTATTCTGATATTCATATAATATCGATATCTAGGGGGGTAAGAAGGTTCGTCTTCAGCACTTTGTATGGCCCTCCAGAAATCATCGGGAGTGACCGCCGAATATTGCCTAAATTTGAAATATGACATTGTCATTAGCTTATAACACATACGTCGTATGTATTTATTTACTATTACAAAATCAAACGTGAGCATTAATGTACAATTTAATTAATACATATGTAGAAACTAAGAATATGATTTAAAACTAGCTTATCGTTAGTCAAATTATAATTAAGGAATAAAGTATGGTCTCTTCTAATCGAATAGCATTGGATATTGAACGCACAAGTTTATGTCTCTGATGTGACGTTTTATATTTTCCAACGTAAACGCAAGAAACATTATACTTATGATATTTAATGTTGCGATATGTAATAACTATAATAGACTACATTGTACATACATACTTACTTTGTAGCGAAATACTTGGTGATACCCTTTCGAAATACCTCGTCGCCCACTGCATGATGTAACATGCGCAATATAGCTGGAGCTACGATACACAGCATAAAATACTGATTAATAATACGTATAAAGTATATTTTATATACTTTTATACATAAAATAAGGCATATGTGAACGTATTGCGCAAAACGAGAATTTGTTGTCTATTCACTTTCTGTTCCACCTCTGTCTTCGTGCTATTCTACATTAAGCTAATCATGGACGATAGTTTCATTTTATTTACATAATTGTACCTTTTTCATGAACTTGATCAACAAAGAGTTGGTTATCCAAGGTATCGTCATCATAAAGATTCAATGTAACAGAACCCAATAAGCCATCATCTAGATGGAGAGCATGGTGCATGGCCCCAGTAACGAATAAGTCCATTGACCGCGAATCTTTAAATCCAATTTGCAACTGTAACAGAAAAAAATTCTTTGATATGGCTGAATATAAAAATTCGAAGAAAAGTTCGCAATTATAGGGATACAAACCTACATGTACGCCACTTTTAATAACTTTGCTATTTTAAATTTTATTGTAATTTATTTATGTCAAATGTGTTAACCGTTTCACGTATATAATTTTTTTTTAGAAGATCATACTTTAATTATTTTTTAAGGTAATGTACATTACTGAATACAAAGATAAAATCAAGATATAAAAATTCTAGAAGTTAAATTTTTTTTGTTAAATATTTATTGTTATGGATGCGAAAAATAAAATACGTTTAAATTCTAATAAAACTATTACAATAATAATCATTGTATCGTCAAATATGAAAATTATGTTGAAACATAAGAGATTAAAAATAGTAAATTTTTAATATGAGCTTGGGAGGAGACAAGTACTGAGAACATAATATTCTCGAATTTTAATAGAAATTAGTATTAAATGTTTCGCTCTAGTTATTCGCGGAAAGAACAGCGTTACAATCTTTTTTATAATTCTAAATTAAAGAATTGCCATTAGTTATTTAGCTTTGTCTGATACATTTTATAAGAATATAGAAATATTTAATGGATGTTATTTTGATTTTAGAGACTGAAGTGCATTTCCAACTTTTCTATTTAACGAGCAATTCATTGCATTAGTAATATTAAACAACCTTGTCGAGGAAATACGCCTGGAAATACACAGCAAATCCCTCATTTAACCACATGTCAGTCCACCATAATGGGGTGATGAAATTGCCGAACAACTGATGTGCTATTTCATATGCTACTAACGACGCCACTTCTTTTCTCCGAAATGTGGGATCTCTGCTTTCATCGTAGACAACTTTTGATTCGCTAAAAGGCAAAACATAATATAATATTCAAAATGTAATTATGCCTAGTTTTTTTTCATCGTTAGCATGCAGTCTAATGTGTAATTATATATATATATATATCATTGAAAGAAAGGGTGACATTCACATCAATTAAATACGTTAATTTGTTTTAAAACAGCCTAAAAATGGAAATATATAAATGAAATTTAAATATCCATAAAATACACATGTGTTTTTTATCGTTTTTAATTATGAAAATTTGAATGCTAGAAGTTATTCGTCAGTTCTAATAGCTTCATATTAATTTCTTTTATTCATGTACATATTAATAAATCTCTTTGGTTATCAATATTACAGGTAAATGATGATTCCCCAATTTCCCATCGAGGCCTTGGTATAATCTGGTATCATGACGTGATCTATTTTCGGTACCCCTTT
>NW_020218700.1:0-12569 GCF_003070985.1 Temnothorax curvispinosus | reverse complement strand
TAATTGTTATTCTATATACTGGCGAAAGAAATTTATTATTCTGTTTAAGTAATTTTATTCTGTCTTTGTTATTCATTAATTGCCAAAAAGGATAGAACGACGTCACAAGTGAATATTATCTGAGTTTTGATGTAAATAGAAAACACCTAACATATTACACACAATATAATATACATACATTATTTTTATTGATCGTGATTGTCTTTTTTTCTTTCTTTATCTTCTTCACATGCGCGGAAAAGCGTTAATGGGAGTTGACTTTTCACACCAATCACCTATAGAAGTATTTCAATATTAATCTCGAAGATGTGCATGATACAAAATTATGCATAAAACTTTGCTTACTATATCGATAATCACATGGCACTAAATAAACATTTCTGGTGACAAGTCTATTAATTTTGCACAGTCTAAATGAATACATAGGCTGCACTGTAGTAGCAGTTACTTCATCACATTCAATGCTTACAAAAGAGGATCATCTGTAAGAGCTAGAGATAATGATGCAATTTGGAAAGATGTTATTCATAAGTATTTAAAATAACTAACAAAGAAAGATATAATAAAGATACCTTACCAAAGTTTCGATCATTTTACGTTGTTATGGTACTCCTATGACACAATGATATCTGCCAATTGTAATTGTAGCGACATCCTTTTCATAAAGGGCATAGGGGGATAAGCATGTAAAAATTGCCCCCGCAAGTATGAAGTTGATATTGGCGTCGTAAGTTAGTACCCATGTGACCTTGAACTCCTGCAAATATTGACCTTAAAATTATATTTTTGAAGGAGTTATGGAGGAAAAAAGAAAAAAAACAAAAAATTTCTTTCTTGAAAACGGCTCGACCAGTTTTTTTGAAAAAAATATATGTTGTAGGTATCAATAATGGTGTTTAAAAGAAAATATTTTGTAATTTTTGAACAAATAATAGAGCTAAAAAAAATTTTTGAATTTTTCAAACAATTTTTTTTTTGTGTTTCTTTAGAGTAACACCTTTAATTTTTTTTGCAAAAACATTGTACTAGTATCTATTTTAACATATAATTTTCCTAGATTTTTAAAAAATATAGTTTTGGAGTAAACAAATGAAAATCATGATCGTGTCACCTGATGCTCAAAGTAACGCCTTGTAGCGCCGGTCAAGGCATAAAGGCGCTTTGTTATTGAATGGCATATTTTGTTAGAAAAGCTTTGGCTTATTATTTATTATTTGTTTATCACATTTTTTTAAGGTTTTAATTACAATTTTTTAATTATTTTATATATGTTTTAAATATGTTTATTCAATAATGGGTATTCTTCTGTTGAATATATACAATGATTTCATTTACATTTCTATAATATTTATTTGACGGAGTAACATCTGGAATCTGAAAAATAATGCAAAATTTTAATTCATAGAAACTGAAAAAATCGCAACTCATAATTATAAATGCTAACATACCAGCAGATTTTTCATAATGTTGCATCAGGTACTATCCGTGGAACTTTTGAATTCCAGATACTGAGACACTTTACCCATGCAATATCCCCATTATAATCAGCAATATCTTTGTACAATTTCACACAGCACGCCTATTGAGCATCAGGTGACACGACCATGATGACATATATAAAATAATTAAAAAATTGTAATTAAAGCCTTAAAAAAATGTGACAAACAAGTAATAAATAATAAGCCAAGGCTTTTCTAACAAAATATGCAATTCAATAACAAAGCGCCTTTATGCCTTGACCGACGCTACAAGACGTTACTTTGAGCATCAGATGACACGATCATGATTTTCATTTTTTTATTCCAAAACTATATTTTTTAAAATCTAGGAAAATTATATGTTAAAATAGATACTAGTACAATGTTTTTGCAAAAAAAATTAAAGGTGTCACTCTAAAGAAACACAAAAAAAAATTGTTTGAAAAATTCAAAATTTTTTTTCAGCTCTATTATTTGTTCAAAAATTACAAAATATTTTCTTTTAAACACCATTATTGATACCTACAACATATATTTTTTTCATAAAAATTGGTCGAGCCGTTTTCGAGAAAGAAATTTTTTGTTTTTTTTTCTTTCTTCTTCCATAACTTCTTCAAAAATATAATTTCAAGGTCAATATTTGCAGGAATTCAAGGTCACATGGGTACTAACTTACGACGCCAATATCAACTTCATACTTGCAGGGGCAATTTTTACATGCTTATCCCCCTATGCCCTTTTGTTTCTGTCATTAATGTTTTCCCTGAGTGCTTTATATTCTTCCAACGTAACAGGAGGCAATTCATTGATGAAAGGCTTTAAAATTTAATTTTAGGTACAGCTCTTATTTGCAACTTTTATTTAGTACCCATGAAATTACAGTCAAATCAAAATCTGTCTATACTGACGCACATATTTACCTGGTTTCAGTACAAGGTTAGATTATAATCATATTTTACGGCAGCTTGTTTGATGATATCAATACGATGAAAAATATCGGAACATGATCTGACTGTCAGATCACCAGTTACATATCTTATTACTCTACATTCCTAAAAATTGCTGCAAAAGTAAGTCGTTTGTAGCAATTTTTCAGGTGTTATGTCCTCGGGTAATTCCACATAATAAACATAATCCATCACAATTGCTGAACATCTTTCTAATAGTTTTTCAACTGAAAAGATATAAAATTTATTATTTTCTATACATAATCAGACAATACGCATATCTCAAATCGGGACATTATGTTCACTGAAAAGATAAATATTATTTGTTGTAAATAAATTATACCTGAAATTGTCGTCAAGTGATGATCTTTCCTTATTTATAATCCCTTTTTTCCCCTTATTTTCCACGACTTCTTTGTCAAACAACGAATCTTTCAAATGGTCAGTATTCAAGGTCCCAGCTGTTACGTAAATAGGCGGCTATAATAATAATTTACTTCTCAGACATTCCATGTAATTTCGTATCTGACAATAATAATTAATCACTTTACCTGTATACTGTCAGCAACTTCTAGATGTCTACAACTGCACGTTCCTCGTGATTAAAGCTGTATGCACGCCACTCCAACTTGGAAAGTCGTTATTGTAATTCCTTGAATTAAAGTATCTAGTACAACTCCATTTAACCGATAACCGAAGAGATAAAAAGGATTTGTACCTAAATTTTCGAGATTTATAAAATAACTGCTCTTTGACACCTTCAACAGTCTGCAAAAATGCATAAAATTCAGTTTCTTATATCCACAGAATAATTATTTAAACAAAAACATAGCATCATCTATATAAACACCCTAAAAGTAAATAATAATCATTGATTCAGTGTTTGCATTATGTTGCAGTGTTATTGTGTTACGTTCAGCCAGTGTGAAAGAGTTCTCACATAATGCAAGTAATAAATATTAAAACACTTCCACTAATTAAACGTAACCCAACATCATTACAACATAATGCAAAAGCAGTAATTATTACTTACATATGCTTATATGGGTGTTTCTACGTAAATAGAGTTTTTTCGGATTACAAATCTCTCAATTTCAAACATACCTAAAAAATTTTTTTTCCTGTTTTTGAGTGAATATAGAAGCAGAAACATACCCTGAAAGCCAGCGTACTACAACATCAAAAACTTGAAAGTAATGGCTTATTCATCTGTTGTGCCCTCTTTTACGGCGGGACACCAGGGATCGTTTATCCACGGAGGAGGCGGGATTTATTAACAACACTTTGCAATAAAAGATAACTTTACTTAATCCACTTTGCGTACAATGATTACTCGCGTGAAACGCCCGTCGCTTTTAGACTCCAATTGCCCCCGTCTCTCCTGTTGTCGCTTCCTTTTCAATCCTCGTCTTGTCCTTCGATATCGCTGAGTTGCTCGATCGTATCTGGGCCGATCGCGCAACTCATCTTTTGCTGATTCGGCGTTGCGTAATTCTCTCAGGCTTTCGCGGTCGCGTTCCCTATTGTTATTCTCGGTCTTTCTTAATATTATTATTTTATACTATAATATAATTATTTTATTATTACATTTTAATTGGGGCCGCAACATCCCTCCCCCTTTGAGAGAAGGAAACTACGGTCGGTAGTTTTTGTTACAATTTTTCGCTGCTTATCCTATTTTTATTTCTATTAGGGTGGTTTATTTTCTTTATTCTTTTTGTTTCTGAGGTTACATTCTTTTTATTTTCTAGTATAGTATCGCTGAATCGCCCCGTACGTGCGGTCGGGCGCTCGCTCGTTTCTTATGTCTTTTTATTACATAGGTGATTATTCCTACTATGCTTAATATAATTATTAACGTAAGTGTTGATCCTACGGGATATATGACATAGGGATTTTTTATTAGGGTGTCTTGGGATTTTTCCAATTCTTTATTTATATCGCTTATTTCTAGACTTAACTCCATTAATTCGTTCGGATTCCTGATTACCGGTTCTAATCTAATTTCTTTTTTCGCTTGTTCGTTAATATTTTTATTTATGTTTGTTAGCGTTAGGTTAAAATCTGCTAGGTGCATTTCTATTTGTCTCATAGTCGTTTGTCTTTTTGTTTTTATAATAATGTCGGGTGTGGTTAGTTTACAATTTTCGTTTATACTTAGTTTTCCTGTTTGTTCGATTTCTACCTTTTGTTCCGCCTGATCGTTACATTGGATCGCTATCTTTTGTTTTCTCGGCGCTGAGAACAGCCACGCCTGGGGTTCGCTCAACGCTACCCACAAGGTTACGTCTGACACCATTTGCCGCCTCTCGCAGGCGTTTACATATCCCGGCGTCCCCACATAAACTTGCACTTCGCAGGGTGCGTTGGTCCCCACAAAATATATCGGGCAGTTTCGGTCACATACGTAATCTGCTCCGTTTCGTTTACAGTCGTTTAAATCGCGTTCCTCTAGCGTTATGTAATTATGATTCTCTTTGTCTATTGCTAATATGTTGTGAGTAATTCTTAGGAATGTGAAAATATTTGCATGGTTAGGGACAGGTAATGGTGTCGTTCTTATTATGTCATACACGGGGTATGCTACCACGGGAAATTTGATTATCGTATAAATGTTCGGTTTATCATAATATGCGTTAATTTCTACATAGTTTTGTATCTCGTTCCAATTTTCTACTCTAGTTTTAAACGGAAAGTGGGATCCCTGCGTCAATTGTGACGTTGTTTCTTGTAGTTCGGTTATTATTTCTTCTATTGGCAATAGGCGGGTGAGTATTACTCCTTCCCGCGAATATGTGAGGTAGTCTATGGTGTCCTTTACGTCTTCCATTAGATCCTCTGTGATTGTGGTTAGTATTAAAAGCTGTTCGTCTATTTCTTCTCTTTTGGCGTACAGTGCTGTTTCCAGCTGTATCCGTCTCGTGACGTTCGCCATCAGTTGTTCGTTGTGGTATAACGATTTTTCTAAGGCCTCCATGTGGCCTATCGTGGCATTCATTACCTTTAATTGACTTTTAGCGGTGTGCCGTAGAGTCTGTTGCTGATTTTGTATCAGTTCCAGCTGCTCCTGTATGTGTTTTGCGTCGTCGGCATCCATAGTGCCGAACAGCGTTTTGCTGATCGTGCCGATCGCGTCTATTAACCCTCGCTTATTATTAGTTGTTTTATATATAGTCTGTAATCGCGTTAATAATTGCGTTAATTTTTTGTTATTTTTCTCTATTATATGGAGAATGTTTTTGCACGTCTGCTGCGTGTCCTTTGCGATTATCGTTTCGCCTACTTCTTCGGCTTGCTGTAGAAATTCCTGAAGTTGGTGATATCGGTTTCCTAGGGCTGCTACGTCGATTTTAATCGCTAGTTTCCAAGTAGCTTCTACCTGTTGCAATTGTCCGGTTCTCTCAAAGTATATTCCCGGCTCGCTGCTGAATTGTCGTATCTCGTACGATGGTGCTGTCTCAGGTTTCGCTTTTTTCGCGAAGTGCTGGACGACGATCAGCGTCCTGTAAGATAAGGACTCATGTTACCTTTCTTCGAATTTTTACCTTGGCTTGATAATGCCTTCTCCTTGCGTTTTTTCTCTCCTCGCGCGTTTAGTTGCTCTTGCGACGTGGTTTAGAGAGTACTTTTATTAACTCTATTAAAAATGCGGTGCATTCAATGCAACCTATATTTCGCGCCGGCGTCTTGCGACGCCTGTATGCGTTCGTATTGGCTACGCGCTGCTCGTGCGGGTGCCGTGAGTGAGGGTGCCGCGCTTAGTGCGCGGATGGCGGCGAATTTGGGTTCGGGGCCGACGTCGCCCCCTCCCACCTACGCAGAAGCGTTGCTAACGCCCCCGGATTCCTCCTGGATGCGTCTCCTCTACCCCCTGGAGGTCACATTGGATGTGGCCACCGGACGTCGTGTGGTGCGACGTGTTTGATGTTCGGTAAGTACTTATTGTCTAATTTTCGTTAGTTTTTATTATCGCCTATTTTCTATTGCCTACTTCCTATTGCTTGTTTTTTGTTCTTCTACGCTGTTTTTACTGTTCTATAAAGGGCTTTAATCGGTTTACGTGTACTCGCGTGGTTTTCCGTCCCTTTTTGATCGTATAATTTACGTCTGAGTGTTTTTCAATTACTTCGTACGGTCCTATCCACGGGGATTCTAATTTTTTCGATCTCCCTCTACGCACCGTTTCGTCGTGCAGGAGAACTTTGTCTCCCACTCGGCAATTGATTTCTTTTGTTTTCTTATCATACGTCTCCTTGGCCTTAGATTTTTCGTTTCGCAAATGTTCCTTTGCAACTCGTTGTGTCGCTCTTAATTTTTCTTTTAGCTCTTGCGCGTAATCGTCATGAGTATACGTTGGTTTCGGTGGTTGCGACAGTGCCGTCGGTAGTGTCGCTCGGTGCCCGTATACTAATTCAAAGGGTGTAAACCCGGTCGCTGTGTGTGGCGTCGTGTTATACGCGAACATTGCGTATGGCGTCCATTCGTCCCAGTCTGTCTGGTCCGCGTTAATATAATGTCGCAAGTATTCGGCTAATGTTCTATGAGAGCGTTCCAATGCTCCATTACTCTCGGGATGGTAGGCCGTTGTTTGAATTTTTTCTATTTTCAATAATTTACACGTGCTTTTAAATATCTCGCTAAGGAAATTCGTTCCTCTATCCGTCAGTATTTTGTCGGGGATACCGTATTCAAAGATAATCTTTGTGACGAATTCTTTCGCGATTATATTCGCTTCTTGATTAGGTACGGGTATCGCCTTACTGAATTTCGATAAATTATCCTGAAACGTGAGGATATATTTATTTCCGTTTTCGGTCACCGTCAGTGGTCCTACTATATCTAGAGCACATTTTTCGAACGGTTTGTCCGCGGTGTCTGTTATTACTAAGGGTGCTTTATTTTTTCGCGATAACTTGTTCTTCTGACATAGTTCGCATTTGTTAATGTAATCTTCGACGTCTCGAGTTAATCCTCTCCAATTATGCGTCAACCTTATTCGGTTTATGGTGCGTTCCACACCCTGATGTCCTCCTACAGGTGCATCATGGTATTCGTATAATATACGTTGCTTCTCTTCTTCTGTGTATTTTCTTTCGCTCTCCTCTTCGTTATTCTCTTCCTTCTCTATCTTGTTGATATCTGTCGGAACATGTCGACTCAGCGCATCTGCGTTTCTATTCTCTTGACCGGCCTTGTGTACGATAGTGTAATCGTATTCTTCTAATTTCAATCTCCATCGGATTAATCGTGATCCGGGGTCCTTTACGTTAAATAGCCAAACCAATGATTTATGGTCTGTCACTACGGTAAATTTTGTTCCATAAACGTATGGTCGGAAGTGTTTCACCGCCCATACTATCGCTAGTAATTCTTTCTCGGTAGTATTATAATTTTGCTCGGCTTTAGATAGTACTCTGCTCGCATACGCCACGGGTTGATCTTGACCTATCTTTCCCTGTGACAGTATGGCTCCTATTGCGTAATCTGACGCGTCGGTCGTTACTACAAATTCTTGGGAGAAGTCCGGGTATTTTAATACCGGTGCTGTAGTTAGTTTTTCCTTAAGTATTTCAAATGCGTTTTGTTGTTCTGCGTTCCACTCGAATTTGATATCTTTTCTGGTCATTTTTGTGAGTGGTTTGGCGATTGCTGAAAAATCTTTAATAAACCTTCGATAATATCCGGCTAATCCTACGAAAGCCTGGATGTCCTTTACCTTTGTTGGTCTCGGGAAGCTTTTTACTGCTTCTAATTTTGAAGGGTCTGGCAAGATTCCGCTTTCTGTTATTACATGTCCGAGATACGTCACTTCTTTCCGAAGGAATTCGCATTTATCGGGCTGTAATTTCAAATTATATTTTCTCAGTCTTTTTAGCACTTCAATTAATCTCTTATTGTGCTCTTGTAAACTTGCTCCGTATACTATTATATCGTCTAGATAGACTAAGCATTGTAATCCTACTAGTCCTGCTAAAACGGCTATTATTGCTCGTTGAAATGTCGCTGGGGCATTTTTCAATCCAAAAGGCATTCGATTATACTCGTAATGTCCGTATTGTGTCGAGAACGCTGTTTTTTCTTTATCTTCTTCTTCCATCGGGATTTGATGATATCCCGAGGCGAGGTCTAGCGTGGTAAAATATTTTGCTTTTCCCAGTTGGTCTAGGATATCGGTTATGTTTGGCAATGGGAAGGAATCTCCCTCCGTTAGGTCGTTCACAAACCGAAAATCTATTACCACTCTCAGTTTTAATTTTCCTGATGCGTCTCTTTTCTTTGGTACTACTAGCAACGGCGCATTCCACGGGCTCGTGCTAGGTCTAATAATTCCGTTTTTCAACATCTCTTTCACTTGTCTATTTACTTCTTCCTTGTGCTTTTCTGGTAAACGGTACGGTCGGACGTTGACCGGTACGCTGCCCGCCTTCGTGGTAATCTTATGCGCTACGATATCAGTGCATGTCAGTGGTTCTCCTTCCACATGCAATACATCGCTGTAATCTCTGCAAATTTCCATAATGGTTTTCTTTTCTTCTTCGTTTAAGTGTTGTGTGCGTATCAATTTTTCGACTTTTTCGCTACGCGGCATTGTTTCTTCTGCCTTGTCTACTTGGTTTATTTCTATCTCTTTTGCTTCTTCTTGCTCTAACTCTTCTAATGTTACTTGCGGCATTAGCATTTCGACTGTCTTCTCCGTCGTATTTAGTATGCTTGCCGGACATAGAAAGTTTCCTGGCATCACTAGGCAGTTTCCTATGAACACTCCTGGCATTGTCTCTTCTGCCTGTATTATTCCTAGTGAATTTTTATCGGTCGCGACTTGTACTATTGTTTCGCTTCGCGGTTTCAAAACCATTTTCTTATACGGGTATAATTTTAATGTGCTATTCCCTATGCGTATTGCGCTCGACTCGTAACTATATGACGCTCGATGTTTCTTTATAAAATCTACGCCTAGTATTCCGTCGTATTCAATCGGAAAATCATCCTTGACGACATATATCGTGTGCTTGATCTTTCTATCTTTCAAGTCAATAGTTGCTGTAAATTTTCCAATCGTATGGGCTTTATGACCTGTTACTCCTGTAAGGGCCATTTTATCCTCTTCTATCATTGTTTCGCCTTTCAAATGTTTTACTTTTATTATTGATACGGCCGCTCCGGTATCGAACAGTAAATTTATTTTTTCGCGCTTCGCTTCTCGCATGGGCAGAGTGATTAAGTCCAGCCCTGCATGCTTTCGCGGCTTGTTCGTCAGGTGTGACATCTGATACTCTAACGCCGGTCGGCGCTGCTTTGTGTCCTCTTTATCTTCCTCATCGCTATTCGCGGCTGAATTACTGTCCTTTTTTCTCGGGCCATTCGTTTTCGGGTGAAAATTTTTATTTTGTCCTCGCGGATTATTAGGTTTGTTGTGGTTCGTCCTTTCTTTATTTGGTCGACCATTTAACAACCAACATTCTTCGCGCATGTGTCCTGCCTTCTTGCAGTAATTGCAGACTTTATCTATCGCGTTTACGCGGGGTGTCCTATCGGGTTTCGGTAAGGAGAAACGGTTCGCATATCTATTGGTACGACATTCCCTTCCAAGGTGTCCGTATTTTCCACATTTTTGGCATTGTACTATCGATCGGTTATCGCGCGGTTGCGGCGAGTACGCATAATTATTTTTGGGACGCGGCGGAATTCCACTCGGCCCGTTTACTTTTTCCTCGGCGCTCGCTCCGGCAATCGCTTCTTGCAATGTTGCGAAATGCTGAGCTCGGACAAGTAACTTGATCTCGTCTCTCAATCCTAATTGAAAATTCTGTAATGCCTGTTGTTGAATCGTTTCTAATATAGTTCGTTTGCTTTCTATGGTGTGATTTCTTCCCTCTATCATGGAGTCGTATAGCTCCATCGCTAGCTTATCGGCTCTTAATCCGAATGCTCTTGCATTTTCTCCGGGTTTTTGCTTGAGTGTATTAAACTCTAGTTGTAAGTGTGTTGTGCTTTTGCGGCTCAAATAGCAAACTTCTAATTCTTTCTTTAGTTGTGCGAAATCTCTTATCTCTCGCGTTTGAAAGTCTATCATCGCTCTTCCTTTTAGCTTTGTGCATAGCACTGCTTTTAATAGCGTTCCTTCTTCCATAGGATTTATGTTTTTCATTGCATATGACGCGGCGCTTAAGAATTCTTGTAATTTACTCGAGGTTCCGTCGAACTCAGGTATCATGTCTCGTGCCTCTTTTAACCGTAGATATCCGATTGCGCGCTCCGCTTGGTTCCGAATATCATATGACGTTCTTCCGTACGTTACTTCGAACGGGAGGTTACTTGGCTCGCGTCTCGCGTGAAATTCGCGGCGTTCAGGATTCGCCGTTTCTAGTTGATTTACGCGATCTTGTAAGTTACGGATTCCGTTTAATATCTCGTCGAGAATGGAATCTCTATCGTCTCGCGGCGGTTCGGCCCGTGCGGGTATCCGGTTACGGTGATTCGCCGGGGTGCCTCTTTGTGATAGCACTCGATTAAGACGGTTTATTTCTTCGTCTATTTCCTCTGGGGTTATCGGCGCGTTGTCATTTACGTTATTCGCGTCGTGGTTGCTATTTGTTGCTTCCGCCATTTCGATTACGTTCGCGTGTCTCGGGGCAGAATAATATTCTTGCGGGTCAAAGACGCTACTATCATACGAGGTCAAGGAAAACTCTTGTCTGTGGGTACGCCTACTGGTCGTACTGTTCGCGTCTTCTGATTGTACGTGCGCGTGTAAGGGGTGGAGTCTATTTTCGTCGGGGCAGTTATTTTGCCCTATTACTCTCGCGTCTAAAATTATAACGGAATCGTCGGTTTGTTCGCGTTCGATTACGCTGTTCTGATGTAGTTCCGATTCTGATTCGCTTTCGCTTGAGTAGTACGCGTCTAAATTTCGACGCACGGTTTCGCGATTGTCGCTTACGCCTTCTTCGGTCGTTTGCACGGGGCTTAACGGTCTATTTCTACGCGCTCGTCGTGACGTCTCGCTATGGAGCCACGATTGGTTTAGTTCCGCAGGTGGATTTTCGTTTTCCGACATCTACGGTGATTGCGCTTTACATAATTTGCTTAATCGACTTACATTACGGTCGCTAGTCGCATGTTGCTGGTCGGTGCTCGTGCCGCCTTATCTGTCGGTGAGCCTCCGTTGAGGTAGGTCGGCGCCTTCTCGGGTTACGCTGCTCGCTTGTCCCTCGTCGGCCGCTACCGTGTTGTCTGCTGTTTTTGAATCTGGCTGCCTGTGTCTCCGTTGAGGATGTTGCACTGCCTCACTGATTCACTTATTTTTCTGTTTCAGCTGCCGTTCCCGTCTTCCTGCCACTGGATCCCTCACGCTGCCACCATTTTGTTGTGCCCTCTTTTACGGCGGGACACCAGGGATCGTTTATCCACGGAGGAGGCGGGATTTATTAACAACACTTTGCAATAAAAGATAACTTTACTTAATCCACTTTGCGTACAATGATTACTCGCGTGAAACGCCCGTCGCTTCGAGACTCCAATTGCCCTCTCCTCTCCTGTTGTCGCTTCCTTTTCAATCCTCGTCTTGTCCTTCGATATCGCTGAGTTGCTCGATCGTATCTGGGCCGATCGCGCAACTCATCTTTTGCTGATTCGGCGTTGCGTAATTCTCTCGGGTTTTCGCGGTCGCGTTCCCTATTGTTATTCTCGGTCTTTCTTAATATTATTATTTTATACTATAATATAATTATTTTATTATTACATTTTAATTGGGGCCGCAACACATCAGTAATCTGGTAAAGTGCAGTAATGAGTCGACTTTGCATGTCTAGTAAAATATTGAATTACCTCAACAATGAGTGATTTTGAGAGGAAATGTCAAAAAAATTCCTAAAATTACTTATTCCCGAGATAAATTCACAATTAGCAAAAAAATTCAATTTGATAAATGCCGGTTTACCATTTTTGACACATTTTCTGGAGCGACTCCACATCGTGGAGTCGCTTTTTTAACCATCTGTAAATATAAAAATCATTTTATTTCAACGTTTTTTACCGTATTTGATTTTATTTCGCCGTATTTTACCGTGTTTGATTTTATTTCACCGTATTTTACCGTGTTTGATTTTATTTCACCGTATTTTACCGTATTTGATTTTATTTC
>NW_020218699.1:0-1042 GCF_003070985.1 Temnothorax curvispinosus | reverse complement strand
TTATTACTTAAATTTTTCTTAGATGCATGTAAATGTGGATATACGTACAATTTTTTGCCCAACATATCACATCGTACGGCTCTATCTTCTTCCTTCGATTACTAAATTTAAACTTATTTTTAAGTTAAAACACACGCAGCGCGTATGAGAATTAAAAATGTTGAAGTTAGTTAGATATACTGTAAAAATTAAAAATCAGTTTAGTCTATGAAAGCGTCAGCCGCCAATAATAACAGTGTCCTTTTCCTTTTATTCGTTTGTTCTTGAGATTGAGAAAATCCTTCCCTTTCGTCAAGCAATCCCTTAATGATTGTATCCAGCAGTCACTGTCATAATTTTTATAAAATTTACAATTTTTCAAGATGTAAGCTTGTATATCACAGTTTTCCGGTTTTAGATGATGCAATTGCCGCGATGCTAAGCTCTCTAAGCGTCGGCAGTTTATCAACATCTGAATCTTGATCCTCAATGATCGCTTGTGCCCTAGCTTTCTTTTATGAAATGATATTTCTTGACTCGTATATATGTGTTCCTTTTTTTTTTTTTTTAAGAAAATAACGTGTATAAATAAATATAAAGAAAATATGTAAGTAATAAAATATTAAGGAAAATTTTCTAGAAATACTTTTTTAGAAGTATGAATAGTTAATGATTCTACCGTCAAATTAAAAAAAAATTTTTTTTTAGTTTAACTTATTCAAATTTATATAAAGATACCGACTTTCTTCTAAAAATTAACACACTTAAGAAGCACCTAACAACGAACGATAGACTTAAGTCTAATTTAAATTTTTTTGAACTATTTGTGATTTCTTTCATTTTTGCATTTTATTGGTTTTCTAATTTTTTATGTCCATTTATGACGTCGATGTGTAACGCTAATGTCATCTGTTTCTTTTTAAGACAGTGTTGTTACCTGTTATACGTATTATTCTACCGATTGTATGATGTACGAAATATATCTTTTTGATTTATATGACTTGCTTTGATGTCGGTGAAGTTGACATATCATTTTCTAGCAGATCAAAAATAAAAGGGATTT
>NW_020218698.1:0-2999 GCF_003070985.1 Temnothorax curvispinosus | reverse complement strand
ACACCGTGTCCGATCGGCACCGTGTGCAATCGACACCGTGTCCGATCGGGAAATATTGCCGTGTCCGATTTATAATGTGCGCAATCGGGACAATCCCGGAACAGCCAGGGGGAGAGGTAGGGGTGGGGCCAGAGGTGGAGGCAGGGGTAGGGGTAGGGGCATTAATGTCATTTTTTATAATAACAAATAAAAAATAATATAGATGTAATATATGTGTAAAATATTTTTTACAATTCTTATTCTTATTCCTATTCCTATTCCTATTCTTATTCCTAATCGTGTCTATTCGCCTCGTGAATCGAAAGACGGTGAAACTGGCCGTATCTATTCTATTTAATCGTTCCTCGTTCCTGTGGATATAGCACGGAAGAGCACCACAATATCGTGGACATTACCATCAGAGAGGCTTCTCTCTGTTACCACGAGGTCGTAGACATAGCACGGAAGAGCACCACAAAATCGTGGACATTACCTACATATTTATAGACATTGGCTACGTAGTTCAATGTCCACATTTTGTGGACATAGAGGCGCTTCAAAATAAAGTTACAGCGAAATCGCGCCCGTGGCCTCCCTCAGGCTTCTCTCTGCTGCTAGTATATTCGCATAAAGCCAGTTCACAATCCTATTATTTGCCGTAGAAACAAACAAGCATGAAGTTTTCGGAATACCTAGTACTCGTCACGATAATATTCGTACCGTTAATAATTAATTTTCCAGATCCGTATTTAGTTTTTGTTCTTTTTACCTTATTCACTACGTACATCATGATTTTAAACGATCCCGCAGGGGAATGACACACCTACACCTTTGCGATACACTATTACATTTTTTACACCCGTAGCGTAGAGAAACTAGCATGAGAACACCACCGATAGAGGTAATACACTTCGCTACACTTTGACACACTTTTCTACACTTTACACACCAGCGCGTTACCAGTGAGCGTGCGAGAAGAGCCAACGTAGGCATTACACTTTTGCTACACTTTGTTACACTTTTCTACACTTTACACAACAGCGCGTTACGAGCGAGCGTGCGAGACGAACCAGCGAAGGTTCTACACCCAACGACACTTCTATTACACTTTTTTAACTTCGATATTTCAACTAAAGCCGAATGGAGTTATTCCAGGCGTACATTTACATTTTGTTACACTTTATTGCGATTATGCTTATTTTGATTTACACTTTGCTACTTTACACTTTTACGTAACTTTTACACTTTGGCATAGAATTGAGCCATTTTGATATTATATTCGTTAATTTGATAACTTTCCAACTTTCCCTGTCATTATAAAGACTATATATATATTACCCATTATGCATGCGATAGATTAAGTCGCTTTTATTATACTCACCTATTTTTATTTTATACTTACCGTTGATCACCGCAGGTGACAAAATGAGACGATTCCTCGAACGATCCGGGACACTTGAAAGAAAAAGAAAAAGATTAATTACGATTGCGTTATACGCATACTTACCTGGTTTCGTAGAGATTCGTTGATATGACTTTCATACGTGGAGAGTCACTCGGTGCAAGCCTAGTAACTCTGTGTCCGCTTACGCGAAGATTCGCGGTGCAGCAGCGCGATTGGTTCACGCGCGGGCGATAGCCAATTTGCGTCTTTGCACCCTAGAGAGCGGCATCTCACTAAAAGTGTAGATGCCGAGTCAACGCGAACGACTCGGCACACGAACAGTTACACTTTTGGTGTTTGAGGAGTCGTACCATTTACACCTCTGGCACGACCAGTCAATAGGAAGGTTTTGCGCCCGTTTGCGCATCAAGGCGCATGCGTTGCGCTTAGGTGGGAGAACCACACCCGTCCCTCGTGGACAGTTCGCCGTGAGATATCGAAGCGTCAACACGTAATACCGTTGCGCATAACAAATTCGACTTCGGCTTGCTTATCCCGTTTACCGCCTACGATAAGCGCGTGTGATATTTCATCGCGGAAAGTTCGTTGTGCGATTACGTAGCGTCGAAGCCACGCAGTAAAATACGAATCCGGCCGACTTATCCCGTTGATTGCTTGTGCTGTTAGCACGAGACGTAATTGAGAAAGATTGTTAGAAGCGATTGCGCGATCCGGGATATCGATTCCTCAAACACGATTGTGCATACGAAAGAGCGAGACGGCGGTTCGAGAACACTCAACGTACGATACACGCGATCGAGCGAACGCGTCCGTTCCTACACGGAGATTGCTGTAATGAGGAGAATAATAAATTGTTATTTATTTTATTACAAAAAATTAAGTGATTTCAATCGCGATCCCAGTGAAATTCCTATCCATACGTTACGCGTCGTTACATAAGGGCGTGGCCGACGACCTTGAACACGTTGCGGCGTAGAACACGGCGGCCATTGAGCTGGAAGAAAGGAAGGGACCACGCGAGTTCGAGAGGTTTCTGTATTTGAGCCTTAAAATACAGTGGCGACCGTATAATTCAGCCCAAGTAGTAAGTGGCTATATTTTAATTTTCACAACATAAATCGTTGTTCCGATCACACCCTAACTGCAAATAAACAAATTATTTATCTCCGCGTTGGCCGTTATCTCGTTATCTACGACTTCGATAGCTAAAAACTAACAATAAGTAAAAAATTCTTTTATTTTATAGTAATTTGTTTATTTGCAGTTACGGGCGAGCAACAAAATCGTAAGTTGCATATTCTAATAGGGCACGGTCCATAGAATATTTTAAGACCAAAAAGAGCCGAGCAACAAATTCTTTTACTTAGTTTTTAGCCATCAACGTCGTAGATAACGGTCGACGCGGAGATAAATAATTTGTTTCTTTGCAGTTAGGGGCAAGCAACAAAATCATATTGCATATTCTGGTAGGGCACAGTCCATAGAATATTTAAATAACAAAAAGACCCCAGCAACAAATTTTTTTTACTTAATTTTTAGCCATCGAAGTCGCAGATAACGGTCGACGCGGAGATAAATAATTTGTTTATTTGCAGTTAGGGGCGAGCAACAAAAT
>NW_020218697.1:0-1665 GCF_003070985.1 Temnothorax curvispinosus | reverse complement strand
AGGCTCTCGGCTCGCAATCCATATACCCTACGCTACATTATTTATGCTAAATAAATATTAAGTCAATTAATATTTTTGTTTTCTGTTTAATATTATTCATTGTTTCCCATAGATATCTTAAAATATAACAGGTTGAAACTGCGTCCACTGGAGGGTTGAAAAATGTTGAGGGGGACGCGGAGACGTCTCACTTTCCGAAAAAAAACCTAGTTTTCTCTCCTAACCTTTTCCCGTATTGCCAGAACGCGATCGAACATTTTTAAAATTACCGCTCTTTTCCCGCGCGTTTTCTCCTTCACCCGGCAGGGCGCAGCACCGCGGGGCCGGCCATGCACGCGCGCGCGCGCGAGTGTGACGCGCTCGCGGGTCGCGCTGGGGGCTAGGGGCTCGGGCTCGGGCGCGAGGCAGCGGCAGCGGGGCCGAGTAATCGGGTATTGTCAAGATGGAAGTCGCACGGGGCTGACCGTACGGGGCGCAGTATGGATTTCGCCGCGTGATTCCGGCCGCCCGCAAAACCCCGTGAGATTCGCCCGCGTCCGGTTCGTACTCTCGGGCCGCGGAGCAGCGAGGGAGAGCGCGGGGCGTCGCGCGCGCGGTGTCGGTGTCGGCCCCGAAGACCGCTCTCTCGCGGGTACGACAGGTCAGGTCCACGGGGGGGCCCAAATGGTGGTGGTGTCGCGCCGCGATCGAACGCGGTAATGAGAGAGCTGTCACGAGGCAACGGCGCGGCAACGGAGCGAGCCCTCCACAATGGTGGATAACAGTTGCATTATCGAGGGGAACGTCAAGTTTCGCGACGGCAAGAAGGTGAGTGCCCTTCCACCTCTCCCCCCCCCCCCCCCACGCCGTCGATCGCCCGCGTGTCGATCGCGTTTTTTGCCCCGGTCCTTTCTCCCTTTTTTCTTCCTCTTGCTCCTCCGCGCTCCGATTTTTCCGCCCCCCGAATCGCGCGAACGCGTTCCCCCTTCCTCTCCTCCACTCCCCCGCGCGAATTCGCCTATTATTCGCGACGTCTCCCCCCGCGACGCGCCGCGCGGAGCGGAGCGAGGCGCATTGCGGGGCGTAAGGGACACGATGGAGGATGGGGTGGGATGGAGGGTTTTCATCCCTGCACACGAATTCGGGAAACGTGCGCCGGACGCGCGATGCTTATCGACGAGTCACCTGTGTGCACACGACTCGCCTGGCGCATGATAAAAATTATGTAACGATTACGAGGGGGCGGGCGGGTTTGTGTAGCGTGCGTATGTGTACTTTGCGCGACGCGCCGGCGGCGGCTCGTTAAGTTCCCGAGCGTTTTATGTACCTAATGCAGGCTTGACCCCTGCAGAAGAAGGCGTACGCCATCCGATTCTCGACAGCGGGGGGACACGCTCGAGATTAACACGTTCTCGCATTTATGAAACTATGAAAATTATAAGATGTAAAATTCTTCGATGAGTAACGCGAAATTCGGAGTAATTAGCTTTTAATTGATGTATTCTTACCATGGGATTATTTATCCGTGAAGGATGAAGGGATGAACGATTTGTCGTTCATGTTTATTCGTTTTTGTTGAATATATACACTGAGAAAAAAAATTTGTCAATCTCAATAAAAATATTTAGAGCAACTGAACATGTTAGTTAGTTAACTAAACATTAGTTGTTTCAACAATTATTAAGT